>NW_013665736.1:893939-905843 GCF_000517525.1 Limulus polyphemus | reverse complement strand
CCTATAGTCTTACACTGCTAAATTAGGGACTGCTAGCGCAGATAGCCCTCGTGTAGCTTCGCGCGAAATTCAAAACAAAACAAACAAATTATGCAGGAACTTAATGAAATTAAGTACCGTGTACCCAATTTAAATGGCAAGCGTAGCTGTTTTTGTGAAAGAAATTAATAAGTATTGGGCTGATACGATACGTATTTAGATACAAAAATTTTACCAATGGTTTGTTACAAAGTTTGGCAGTCTTCACAATAAAATTTAATTATAAACAGATGTATAATGTTAAGAGCTTTAAATTATTTAGTGTAAGCAAATGTAGTTTCCTGCTACAATTTGAAGTAATTCTAGAAAGAAAAAAGGATAATTTTGATTTATCTTGTATTTTTATGATGGTTACGAGACTGGTCAAAGTGACCCACTTCACATGAAATTAGTGTAATGAATATAGCCGATAAAAAATGAAGATTTATCGAAAAAAAGTTGGAAATATATTTCGGAGGTTTTAGAGATTACACAAAAGAAATATGTTAATTTTTAGATGTTGAAAAGTATATGTAATCTTAACATGAAAATATCTTTACACTCGGAGCAGTGACTACTTTGACTCCATATAATAAAAAATAATTTTTAGAAAAAATACTTTATTAGGAATTCAGATTTTTTCTGTAAAAAAGACTTATAATGTTTACTGAAAGCTTGCGAAATGTCGTGAAGACACACAAATCGTATCATATCATATCGGACGATGTATCGATACAATCATATTACTGTTTCACAATACGATACTATAAGACTATCGTATCGCTGTATCTCACATCCCTAATAAGCATGGATTGGTAGAGAACGTATCTTCTTTATATATGATAAATAGCCAGTCATTCATATAGATAAGATTACGTACATTCATGTGAAGGAAAATTATAGCATGACACGAACTGGCTCAACTTTAAATAGCTAACCAACTGCTTGTTAAGGGTTATATATGTGTGTGTATTATCTATGATAACAAAAGGGCGTGTTTGTGTGTGTATGACCTCCATAACTCCAAGAGGAAAGAACCTAGAAATCTGAAATTTTGCACCCATACTAAATGGACCCTGAGGGTGTGCACCTGGGTATCATTATTTATCTTATATACGTGCGTATGTGCATCTTTTTAATGAAGCAAGCTAGCGAAAAACCACTTAGAAAAGAAGTGCTTCCTTATATAACAACTTCTAGTATATAGAAAAGCCAGTGCGTTTTGGTAACAATGCGTTCTAACAATGACTTTTATGTCATGTTGCTTAGCAAAAAAAGTATATAGGATATACTTTTGTGCTAAAATGGGGTCAGAATACACGCACTAACATAGTCATATAGAATACATCAATCTAATAACCCGAGCGAAGCCGGGTACTTTCGCTAGTTAATAATAAATATCACAACATTTAATTCAAGTAAAGCTATAAAATTAAGTTTTCTCCACTAACAATAAGCAAGAAAATTATATTACAGTCAGTAAGATATCTAGAGCGTAGTAGTTGTCTTGTTTGATAAACAAACAAGTTTAAAGCCAGACTGTTAACACCACTAGAGCGAAGTAGTTGTCTTGTTTGATAAACAAACAAGTTTAAAGCCAGACTGTTAACACCACTAATGAACACTGTACTGTGATAGTATTGAGAAATAAGTGATATAACCATGTCTGCTGCATGATATGTGATAAATTGGATTTGTTTATAGGGATTTATAATATTTTTGTTTTGTAACGAAAACTAACAATATTACAGTTTGAACAGAAGCAGAAAAACAGAATTTTGTTGCTTAAAGCTAGTTTCAGAGTTTCAGTTACAAGTTCCTCGTGAATTTTTAATTCCTGCTCCTCCTCACCTCCATGCCCCACAGTGGCACAGCGGTATGTCTGCGGACCTACAACGCTGGAAACCGGGTTTCGATACCCGTGGTGGGCAGAGCAAAGATAGCCTATTGCTCAGACATCAAATTTTGACTTTGCATACAAAACGTTTCCCCAATGAAAGTTACAAAAATCTGATAAATGGTCGTTGAATTATCTGCAATCACATTATTCTGACATGGGTCTCAATTTCATTGAAAAGCCTGGGGATGTACTGAATTTGTAATTAGTCCTTAACAAAACAGTATAAATGTATTGAACGTATGAATGGCTGCTAAATTTAGGAATTCATCCAGGCCCTGCTCACAGTTCTAGAAAGTAGTGAATCAATATGTCAAGGAAATATCTTTCAAATTTGTCTCAGATTGAAAATTTCAAATGTATACGAAGATTTCGAAATAGCAGAATGCATCTATAAAACATTTGTTATAGAATAAAACTTATCGTATCTGACACTTTGCATAATTGCTTAATTACAGGATTCGTAGTAAAAAAAAGTGAAGTTATAAAAATAAGTCCGCAACACCTCTTACCTCGTAGGCGCTGGTGAGTCCAAGATTGTAAAAGATGGGCATATATAGGTAAGCAGCAGCAGGGATGACCAAAATGAAGCTAAGACAAATCATCCAATATTGAGTACCATAAAGGTACATCTCAGCCGGAGTTCCCAACAGTGTAATGGCCGACATGAAACTTGCTAACACAGACATGGCCACAGGAAACGTGCGCATGGCCCGATTCCCCATCAACAGTTCTTTGGTTGTGTTGGTCTTGTTTCCAGAACAAGCATAATAAATTCCAATGGCTGCTGAAGCAACCAACATAGAGCTGAACACCAAGTAATCCGGCCATCCGAATCTGTTAATTAATTCTTGGGGGTTGATGTCCTTACTTTCATCCTTCAAGGTGCTTACTAGAAGAGTGGACACTGTTGGTGTAGTGGACATAGTGTGACACTGTAAGAATGGACAAATATCAGTTATTAGAATTACGAAAAACAGAAACACATGATTTTCTATATACTATAACTATTTGAAGTGAAACATATATAACTTTGGTTTTATGAAAACTTAAACAACCTTCTGAAGATCAGCTACCACACCTGAAATGGTTGTTGCAGACCGAACGTTACTGCAGAGTCTTAAGCTCAGAAGTAGTTTCTTGTAATTAGGCTGTATTCTCTCGACCTATTTAAACTTACTGATACTGCCACATTTCTAGGAGCGCAATTAATAACAGTAGCTACGTTCGGTAGAACGACAATTCAACACAAGAGTCCTAGATTATAACTTTTACACAGGTTGTCATGCGAGCACGTGAATCAAACCGGTTTCTGGTTGGACAAGGGCAAAATGATCTATTCCTATCCTGGTTGGATAGATATGTTGTGAAAGGAGGTGTTTGGATAACATTAATTAATCGTAAATTATTAAGGTGTAAAGGTGATAGGCGAACAGAAACTATGAAGAAAAAGATGAATTATTTAAACACCTTATATTTATAATAGACGGCCAAAACAGCACTGTTCCTTAATTATATATTTTTCTTTGCCTTCTATTCAAACCCAGTTTCTTATCTTATAAGAATGTTTTACTGTATATAATGTAACTAAACAGAAGTAACCAGTATTCAGACGTTCAAATGTTTATAGATAAAATATGATTTGTTCATTGAGTTTTCTTTTTTTGACAAATAATGAACAGCTTTTTAGCAGTTTATAACTTAAAACGGTGAGTTTTGGTAACGAAAGGTTAAAGAGCGTATATAAAGTTAAAATATCATCATTTTATAGTCATTATTTTTCAAAATTGTTTGTTTGTAATTAAGTACAAGCTACACAATGGGCTATCTGTGCTCAGTCAACTACGGTTATCGAAACCCGGTTTCTAGCGTTATAAGTCCCCAGACATTTAGGGTCGTAGTATAAAGATTAAAGTGTTGTTTAGCTTCTGCAAAAATTGTATGATTTTCGTGCTATATATTTAAAATACCATAAGGACTAATTTTAAATTTTATTGATTTCGAAAGATCAAAGTGTGTGCAATTAACTTAAAGATTAGACAGATAAAGTAAAGAAAAGCAGACTAACCAAACGCTCCAAAATTAACTGATATATCGTGTTTGGATCTCTGATTATTATCGAAATAGTTTGTTTGTTTGTTTTTTGAACTCCGCTCAAAGCTACACGAGGGCTACCTGCGCTAGCAGTCCCTAATTAAGCAGTGAAAGACTAGAGGGAAGGCGGCTAGTCATCACCATCCACCGCCAACTCTTGGGCTACTCTTTTACCAACGAATAGTGGGATTAACCGTCACATTATAACGCCCCTACGGCTGAAAGGGTGAACATGTTTGGTGTGACGGGGATTCGAACCCGCAACCCTCAAATTGCGAGTCGAACGCCCTAACCACCTGGCCATGCCGGGCCTCCTGCATAGTACCAAAATAATTCAGTGTACAGATGTAGGCTTAATGTACCATGTCGGATCTGTAGTACTAACTCAAAATATCACATCATTAGTTCCATAAGAAACGGAATATTCTTGTTTCCTTGTCGAGCGCCCTAACTACTTGGCCATGCTAGGTCTTATCGAAACAGACTAATCTAACTCCGAAAAAATAACTGATATATATACTATACACTGACTTTTGATTATTATTGAAACTGACTAATTCATATCTCTTAAATCAACTGATATTTGCTATGTATTGACACGTGATTATTACCGTTATATAACCATATACCTCCAGGTGGCGTGCTAGCGAAATATTTGGAATAAGTTGGAATTTCGAGAACTAGTTTTTCATTTCTTCATAAGAATGTGTTAAAACACATCCTATCAGATTCATTTTGGTGTAACAGCTTTCATTACACAGCTCTAAACTTTTAAGATATCTTTCATTGTAGTTTCTATTGGTTTGCTGCACTAGACATAAAATATTGGCTGTCGAATAAACGTTTCCTACTACAATTTCAAATGTAGGTGTTTATTGCTGTCGGAACAGCGTGAAAATGATAAAAACCATTCCAGGTGAGTATATTTTCTTTTTTTAACCCTATGAGATAATAGGGGGGCTTCATTATTTTGAGGTTAGGCTATTATGCTATATTCTGAGATGGCTGTCAAAATATAATTTTTTAAAGACGACTTCCTAAAATTGGCGGTATTGTCCTTGGTTACGACTCCACTTATTATTACAATTATTTTTGTATCTGTCTGAAGTGAAGAAAAGCTTTTCCCAAAGCTTATTATCCTTTTGAAAACCATGAACCTGTCGCGGCATCTAGTGTTGCTGAATGTAATTAAAGCAAAAAAGAGAATAAAGACAAAGAAATAAAAAAAACGTAGTATACCTTTCGTATTTGAAGTAAATACTTGCTGTTACTTTTATGTTCAATAAACGCATATACAACATTTACACTAGATATTACATTAATAATAATCAGATAGTAAATTCTTATAACTGATAACTATACAATGTTTGGTTGTCACGGAATCTATCATTTTAATCCACTTTTTTACACTTTGTCCTTTCAATAAAACAATAAAACACCATAATAAATACCACAGCCTTTTTTGCTATCTTAGAATGGGCTGATATGATTTCTCAAAGATATTATTGTAGGATCATTTTATCATCCATTCTCCCCCCCCCCCCCCCGGTTTTCCAAAAAGACAATAAAACAAACACAAAGTCGGTATATTTTCCGATGGACTTAAAAAGTAGATTTAAAAATTTATTCTTTACCACAATGATATGTTTTCAAAGAACAATAACAGAGAATTTTTCACATAATTTGTAAACTGCTAAATAAAACTTTTAGAACTTAGAACTTTTAAATTGATAACATTAATGTAACTTATACAAATGACATGCCTTGTTTTCCTTTTTATTAAACGTGATATTTTCTCGATAACATTTAGTCAGCAAGAGTATATTTTTCATTATAAGTTAAATAACTTACCATTCGCAATGGTAAGCCAACGAAACCAACACCAACTATTGAGTTTAGTTGAGAATCAGGGTGTGTTCTTCAAGAGCGCATAATAAACATCTTATGTTCTCGCAAACTTTTCAAACCAAAATTAGTTTAAATCTTCAAGATAAAACATAAAACGAAATGAAAATTATGCTTGAATAGTTTGTAACTTAAGAAGATGTGGTGTTGTCGAATTCTAATGGTTTGCTTATACTTTCGGTTACAATCTTATCTTTTTCCAACTCCAACAAATATTTAATCAGTTTTATTTCCCATGTAAACCATATTTGGTTATTTAGTTATTTACAAAATACTTTTTCCTATAATTTGATATATGGTTAACCTTGTTAATATGATCTTCTTTGTCCAGAATTAGTAGCTTATTTCTTTTATCTCGTTTTGATATAATAGAGACAACACGTTTTACAAGTTTAATGAATGGCTTGCATTCTTTTTGACATATTGTGAGATTTCTTTCCCGACAACACTTGATATCCGATCGCCATAACCTGTGGCGTTAGTACTCTATGAAGCAAACATAAAGATTTATTTTCACTTCTATGGCTCTTTCACGAAACGTCCTCTGCCAAATACACTCTTTCGTGTCCTCAGTCTTCTTCTAAAACCGATTTGGTATTCTGATAGCTCACTCTCAACTTCCTATTGAACTCTACTGAGGATTACTTTTAACAATACTTTTGAAGTGTGACCGAACAAACTGATAATTTTGTATTGACAACACTCCTTAGCCTAAGGTTTCTTGGGGATCGGCACAAAAAAACAAAAACAAAAAAAAACAGGCTTTTTAAGGTCTGCTGGAATTCTCCCTCCTTTATAACTTAAGTTACAAATTGCAGCCAGTAATTTAATCATTAAAGCGTCATTTTGGTTTAAACATACAACTGCAATCTCGTCTATGCCGCAAGAGTTTCCCCTTTGAATACTTGTAATGTTTGTTTGTTATAGATTTCGCGCAAAGCTACACGAGGGCTATCTGCGCTAGCAGTCCCTAATTTAGTAATGTAAGACTAGAGGGAAGGCAGCTAGTTATCAACACCCACCGCCAACTCTTGGGCTACTCTTTTACCAACGAATAGTGGGATTGACCGTCACATTATAACGCCTCCACGGCTGAAAGGGCGAGCATGTTTGGTGTGACAGGGATTCTAATCCGTGACCCGCAGATTGCGAGTCGAGCGCTTTAACCACCTGGCCATGCCGGGCCTACTTGTAATGAATTTCTTTTTCCCATTTCCAGAATTGTTGAGCCATTGTCTATCGGATCTACTACATTTTTATACTACTCTTTCACAAACTCTGATAACCCGTCTTTAACATTCTCAATTTCCAAAGCTATCTTGTCGTCTTTGCTTTTGATGGCTTCACTGGAAGTCTGGGTAGGTTTTCCTTTCAACTCTTTACCACTGTTAAGTGTTACTTTGCATTCCTCAATTTATGTACATTTTTTTTTATTCAGCTTGTCATCCTTTGCTTGTCTACACAAGTGCTTGATGTCTTTATCTAAATCTATATATTCTTATCCACCTCTTTGTAGTTGTCTTCTTTCGTTCATCTTTTTAAAATCTCGTAATTCATTGAGATTTTATTTTTAACCTCTTCTTATTCTCTTTCAGACACTGTTCTGACCTACTTTCTGTAGTACATCTTTGAACTAAACACACTGGTTCTATACAATACTGATTGCAAGGTCTTCTGTAATTAACATTTTTAATCGGGTTCTAGTTTCTATTACAAAGCCTATAACTATATTTTTAGTGTCCTAAGTTTTATTCTGCCTTGTGTAAGACATAATTGTTCGTCTTCTTCATTTTAGTCTGATTTGCCTGACCAACGGGTTGTGATCAGAGCCACAGTCTGCTCCTGGATAAGTTCTAACTATTGTGATAGAGTTTCTGAAACGTTATTTAACCGTCTGATTTCTCCTTTTTTTCTCTCCTGTGGTGATCCACAATCATACAAATGCTTAGTTGGTGAGTTAACCAAGTGTTGTCATTATTAAGCCTTTCTATGCACAAAACAGTATTGATTTATTTCATCTCTCTCTCTCTCTTTCTGTTGTCAGAGGCCATGAGATCCAACTGACCATTTTTCATTTGTGCACCATCTAGTGATTTTTCTGTTTATGGTGAACTGACGTGTATATAAAGGTTCATTAAATGATAGATGTGTAATTTCGCTATAGTCACTGTTATCACAAAAGTTTTTTGTAAAATTGAAGATATGTATTTTTTGATAGTAGTTATTGAAATCATCATAAAACAGTTTGTGCCAACGCACTTACTTTAATGTGAAAAAACAATCCATGTTTGTTCTATGGGTACAAGTAATCTTGTAGTCACCTGTGATTCGTGTGTAAGAATATCGTAGCTTTTTTGTTTATTTGTAATAGACTGGTTTTTAATATCACACTCTATGAAGGATTAAGTAACGTTATATATAAATATTATGTTCTTTTTGCTGCAGGTTAGCGCAGGAGAGGAAAGAGGTTTTAAACTGTACGCTTGACCAATACATTTTGATGAGCCAACTAGAAACCCAGAGAAATCAATCAAAAACTTAAAGTAAAATAAAAATATGCATAAAATAAGAAACAAATAAATAAAGTAATTAGTAAGTAAATAAAATACAGGCCCTCAGTTCCTTGTCAATCCCCTCTCCTCACCCAGGAAAAAAATAAACGAGGGGAAAGAATTATGACTCCAAAAATTTTAATGGAGGTGAAGGGGTAGCGATACTTTTCTTTGGATTAGGAGATTAAAAGTGTTATTTATTTTGATTTTGGGATTTTTACATTTAGGATTAGGAAAACTACACAATTAAATATAATCCTCGGAATTTGGAGTTTTGAATTTTTAGAAATTCAGGATTACAGATTCAATTTTAAGGTATCTGGATCATACCCCTTATCGCTGATGATGATACTAATTTCTTAATCTCATTCAAATTATATGGTGGTTCATTACAATATTTTAAGGTTAGTTTACCACCTGTCTTCTTCAGGAATATGTAAACAGAGAAGAAATACCCTTGAGACCATCATAACAAAAGGAACATGTTGAATGATGTGGAGATCATGTAATAAAATAAAAATTTTGTTTGGTTATAAAAACGAGAAACAAAACCTGAAAACGTTTTGTCATTCATAGACTTTGATATATATATATATACACACACATAAATTAACAAAGATGAACACGGTCATTGAAAAAGCTACGTTACACACCCGGATGATATGTGAGTAATTGTAAGACACCTGTATCTATTCAACAAATACATTTTCATAGTGTAACGAGCACGTTTGCATAAAATATTTCACGATGAATAAAAAATGCATTGCACATACTTTACATTTTGTGACGATATTGTCGATAACAGTGACTTTAATACGTAAGTAGTCGCTCAACTCGCAATGACTCCATTATACCGCCATGACAGTTATCCTTTGCAACATCCGCTACGTGGCGCATAACTGGAAATAAGTCAAATACCTTTGCATTAATCTCACCCGTTACCATAAGACATTCCTTTGACTTCCCTGACTGCATATCTTCTCCGACTTCTTGATAAAAGCTTTCGATTTTCTTTTCTTCACAGTCACATGTAGACGCATAAACTTGAATTATGGGTACATCGAAGGACTTTTGTCACAAACTTGACTAACATTATCCCTTCTTAGATAGGCTAGAACCTTTCACGCAGTTGCTAATGTCTCTTTCACCAACAGATCTACTCCTCTGTGAATTTCATCTCCTCCTGAAGGTATAGATTTACACAAGAGTATCTGAGTCAGTACACCTAATCTCACTTTGCTCTAAGATATCACAATCCAATCTTTTCATTTTCTGAAATACGTTGCTCAACTTCCAGTTCTGTATAGAGTCTTCACTTTCCTATCTTCACCTTGACACAAGGGTCCCCGTACTGTTATGAATCCCAACATCATAACTGAGGGGTCACACTGAAGTGGAATTTGTCAGCATCCATCATCACAGAATCCACAACCCTTCCCGAGGGTCCTACATTCTGCCGTAAATATCGTTACTACTTTATTAGAGCTTCCCATAATCAATTAGGGTTAACTAGTGTGATAGGACATCCAGAACCCCTGCGCACCCGATGGGTATTAAGCGCTGCTGTAGGAGCCTGTGTAGAGGCGGTTACCGGGATTTCCCTCCCACGGAACCCTCACATCAGAAACCCCCTATTAAACGCCACAAGTTTCTAATATGAATAACTTTAGATTATTCTAAATAATAAAACAAACATCATGGAAGTGGCATAAGATAATTTTTGACGTTAATGAAGTTTTAAAAGATACGAGGACCTAAAAAAAAGTAGGTTAATGTAATTAATAATAGCTTTAATGCTCGTAAATAATTTATGAGTAGCATAGAGATTTAGGGTAATGAATGAAAGTTTACATAATTTTAAAACAAAGTTCTAGAAGTAACATGGGGTAATGAGTAATAACTTTACGTAGTTCTAAGTCCTATAGAAGTATCTCAGGGTAATGAATAATACTTTGCATAGTTCCATACCAAAACCCGTAGAATATTTATTTACATATTACACTTATAAGTATAGTACAATACAACACAAATATTTACTAACTCAAGAGATTTTATCTCATCTACGTTGATATAAGGATAGAGAAAAATCTTAATCTTAAATAATTTATTTCAGCTTTACTTTTTCTATCATCGCGTCAACAACAACTGTATTTTGAGTGAACATTTTACGAAAAGGGGCTGGACCTAGCCTAATAGTTAACATGCTGAACTGTGGCTCAAAGGGTGGGTCCATGGTAAGGGTTCTATTGCCGAAAAAAGTGAGAAAAGTAAAGTTGCACTCCGCACTTTGGAGCCATGGGTAGCTATGAGAACGGTGGTCAAACCACATTATTCGATTAGAGTAACCCAGAGTTGGCTGTCGGTATTATTGAATAGTTTCATTTTTTCTGGCTTATTTGTTCAAAATCAGTACAGCTAGCGCATGTAACTTCCATGTAGCTTGGCGCGAATGTCTGAAATAAATCAAACCTAACTGACGATCGCATTGTCGAATTTTCCATAAGCCTACATACTATTGTCATAATCTTACAGACATACATATAATATTATGGACATATTACGCAAAGGTCTTAAAACTATTACAGAAACTAGTTCTGAGAAAACTATCAGCAAAACAAACGAAAGCTGTACTTCAAAACATGTATGATAAGGCAGAACTGTTAGACATAATCCTATTTAACGAAAGTTAATAAGATAAAGACCACTTGAATTGTACACACATTTACTAAGGTGTATATAACCTATTACTTGCACAAGGCTTGAAGATAAAACTCACTTGAACGAAATAGTTATGTTTTGGAGTCGGGTACTGCAAATTCAATGCCACTTTCCGCAATTCGTTAATTGAAGAAACCTAGTAATTCAAGAACCCATGAACGAAAGCAGAGGAGAATATATTATTATAATAGTTGAATGAAATAGTTATGTTTTGAAGTCGGGTATTACAAAATCAATGTACTCTACGTAATCCATTACTTGCTTAAAACTTATAATTCTAAGAACCCACGAACGAAAGCAAAGGATTATATGTTATTATAATAAGACGAAACCAGTTGAACGAAAGGCTCTGATCCGTTGTGACTGGATATTGCAAATTCATCAGCATTTATTCGTAATTTCACAGCCTTATAATATGTTAGTTAGATGTAAGTACAACATTTTAGAACCTCAAGCCCTGTATTTATGACAGGAAAGTTAAAGATCTGGTATCAATGGAAATGCTGTTATATGTTTAGAAATGCATTTTACAACTCGTGTTTAGTCTCATGGCGCGGACCTTGTTTCTGCTCTTCTATTGTGTGTTTCTTAGAACATGCCTATGGGTTAAAATCATAAATAATATTCAACGTTAAGCGGGTACACAATTAAAAACATTTTATTTAGGCCTACCTATGGCCTTCAAAAAGTTGACGACTCTACATGTTTCGACGTTACAAC
>NW_013665736.1:876621-893244 GCF_000517525.1 Limulus polyphemus | reverse complement strand
GCCAAAATACTATAATTATGCCTATGGGTGTTTGTGTTCTTTTCCCACATTAGTGAAGACAACTTTCGTGTAGTATCTTCACTCGTATGTATATTTAGCAGTTTATTTTTTAAATTAAACATTATGTCCTGTTAACTTTGTTTCTATTACGTGCGAACTAAATTCAGAGTTCTTGATTATTGCCATATTTCTAATAGCTATCTATGTCATTTTTCTGATCCAGGAATAGCATACAAAATTACTTTATAAAAGACAGTTTACTAGTCGGGAATATGTAGCCTGGTAAATAACTTATTGATTACGTAGCATATCTAATTGGATATCACACATCGTAATTCTCTTAATCTGTAATAATAAGTATAATTGGTTCACATATTCTTTCTATTTTGTAAAAAGCCTTTGAAAATGACACAACTGTCTTAGAAATTTTGCTAAATCTCAGTTATTATTTGAGGTTTAAAACATCAATATGAACTGGTACACAACACATAAAATACTGAATTTGGGGACACTTTCATATTTTTTGTTTGTTTGGGGGTTAAAGAAATTTTTTTCCCGGACAATGTGCAGAAACTTTAGGAGCCTAGAAACTAGCTTGGCTGTTGTTAAACACAAAATTACACAATGGGATACCACAAGTATCAAAGCCGATTTATTGCGTCGTAAGCCTGGAGAGTTGCCGCTAAGCCACTGGGGGTGCCTCGAAACTTAATCTAAGTCTGATATTACGGATAAATTAAAACAATACCCAGGGTTACTTCTGAATCTGGTTGTGCATCTTTCTGCAGAAACTGGAACACTTAAAGTTCTATCTACTGCGGTTGAAATGTCAGGACAGATTAAACATTCCTGATATATTCGATTTTGTTGGTGACTTGTTTCATGTTAGTTTTCATAATTCTCACAAAAAGTCCATGAAGTATATCATTCATTGAGAAGAATAACGTATTGCTAGATACAAAATACTATAAATACACATAGTATTCCGTACACTTGTTGAATATATAACCTACAAGTACTCTAAGTATGCTGCAATTCTGACCTTAATAGGGATAGTTACTTTTACCATTGCTTTAGAATTTCTTTCATAGAATGTTTTTAAGTGAAGTTTAATGAAATAATTTACTTTGAAAATATTTATGGTACGACTCAACTTGTCAGTGAGGTTATAATATTCTTCCTTTCTTTGTTCGGTAGAAAAGCACTCAATTAGATCTTTAAGGTAGTAGATATAAGGTCAAGTACCAATACAAAACATTTTTTATCTTAGTCCTAAACATAAATTGATACCAAGCGGTAACCTTTGTTGCACGGTTGACGTCATACAAAAAAAAAAATACACAGGATGAAAGCACTGCTTCCGTTTCTATAGCGATATAGATTCATAATGTTTTCAGGTAATCACTACAAACTAAGCTATACAAAAGTGTATTTTTATGTTGTTTCACTTTGCTTTTTTGCCCGTTATAAGCAGCGCTCAAATTGAAAGGAAACGGAAGATAACGCCGTTCCCTTGGTAACAGAAAGAAAAAAAATGAAACTCTGACAATTAAATGCCTGATTGTGAGAGCATGAATCTGTGAGTACATTTTAGGAGTCCCTTTTGTTAGCTTGTTACAATTCGAATGTTGGTTTTAAGTCTTCTTGCATATTTGTAGGCGGTTCTCAGCTACGTAATCAACTCGTCGAGAGGGCGGGGAGGCCAGGGATAATTCCCACCAGGACATCCATGAGAGCAGAAAAACGTGTACGGAATATATCAAATCAGTACGTAATTCTGACCGCACCTTCAATCACTTATGCATGTAAGCGGCATCATTCCAAATATTATATGTTGGAGCACATATGACTTAATCTCCGGAACCCATGATGTCTCTCGGCGGTCCTGCGTAATCCCGCAATACTAGTTTATCTAACTTTCATTATGCCGTTTTTCACAATGTTTCATACGAGAGAGACTGATGTCGTGAGCGTCTATCCAATTTTTCAAAATTATTTTGTTCTAAACAACATTGAAGTAACCATGTTGGAGAATTAAATTAAACGATTATGTATTTATATCTGTGATATTTGTATCTTTCATTGTGTTTTTGTGTTCTTTTTCGTAAGAAGGGCTTATTCCATAAACAAACAAAAATCGTAGGTTCTAATCCACTGACCTGGCATATTCATCACGCAAGGCGGCATTCGTTCAAAAGATTAACATTATTGTAAAGAAAACTTTAATTATATAATGTAAAGACTACAAAATTGGAGTATTACGAAACTAAGGACATACTGTCAGATAAGTGCCATGTGTAAAATCTGTACTTAATCGCATAGGAAGTTATCTTTATCGCGACGTTAAACAAACATAAAGCAAAAGCAGCGTTGTCTTTTTTAGCTTAAAAACACGCCATTATACTTGTTTTTCATTTCAGACTTAAAATTGGAAATTTCTGGCAATGAACGCGACAGAACTATCATAATAAAACGATAATTTTGTGATCATTTTTCTTACGTCTTATGTCTCTTTTACAAGAGTAGCTCGTCACATACGTGACCCAATTAATCTATTACAAGAGTAAATCGTCACATACGTGACACAATTAACCTTTTACAAGAGTAACTCGTCACATACGTGACACAATTAACCTTTTACAAGAGTAGCTCGTCGCATACGTGACCCAATTAATCTATTACAAGAGTAGCTCGTCGCATACGTGACCCAATTAACCTTTTACAAGAGTAGCTCGTCGCATACGTGACCCAATTAATCTGTTACAAGAGTAAATCGTCACATACGTGACACAATTAACCTTTTACAAGAGTAACTCGTCACATACGTGACCCAATTAATCTTTTATAAGAGTAGCTCGTCACATACGTGACAGAATAATCTTTTCTAGACATAACTTCTCATCAATAATTTTATACATTCAAACTTTTTTCCAAATTTGGCGAAATTCAAAAAAAAGTTTTGAAATTTTTGTCGTACATATTAACAAACAGTAATGAGTGACAAGATAGAAAAAACATTTGTTTGTATGTTTACATGAGCGATAGCTCAGGGAAATGCCACAGTTGTCTCAGGAAATGTGGCCATTTTCTGTTGTCATTTGAGGCTCAAAATATAAAAATCAATAAAAAAATCATTCGGAAGTCTTTTATGGAAACGTAATTAAGTATTTTAACCATGTTCGTATATGTGTTTTTGACAAAGTTGTAAAATATTATACTATTATTATTGGTAATTCAGCAGTTATTACGTTATATTATTGGGCAATATAAAAGACATGTGAATTACAAGTGAATAACTCGTTTGTAGTTTCAGTCTTAATAAATTGTCCTTAGTATTGTTATAAATAAGGTTTATCGTAAGAAGATATTACATGCAGTTATATATATATTTTGATTATTAGCTTGTATTATAAGATCTGATTTGACAACTTTGTGTATGAAAACTATATTGTGAGAGTAAAACAGTTCAAGCAAACTATTAGATATAAGGCCGAAGTTCTATTTAAAATGTGACTGAACTGCAAATGTCCACTCCGTCTCATTTGTTACAGTATGAATTAAAAACATGTATTTTGGCTGCTCCATATTCCCATCTTAATTATTATTATTATTGCTTTTCAGAAATGAAAGTATTTTATCCACGAAACGTAATATTATAAACAAAAGTATCACTTTAGCCAAAAATTTATGAATATAAAATTATGATGTTTACTATAGTCTTTATACGGCAGTCACCTTGTTTATTGCTACTTAAAATAACATCCTAAGCTCTTCATATTTTTTTATAAATTAACAGTTTCCGATAAGATTTGGGGAAAGAGGCAAAAACAACAACAAACAGATTTAGGTCGCACTCAGACTATAAAAAGAAAGTGCAAAGGCGCCATCTACGTCTAAATGCAGGCCTACTTTTAGATGTATTTATGTAGTAATTTTATCTTTATAAATCTAAAACTTTGAATAATGTATCGGATATAACACTTTCATCCGTGTTGTATGTGTTCAAGGATCTGTGCTTGCTTAGTTCAAGATATACATACTATGATTAGAAGTATTTTTTTTAAATAAATAAACAAACAAACAAACAAATTTTATATTTGAAAGCTGCTAATACTAACTGATACTATTTTAATACGGAGCACAAATGCTTCATTTTAATAATAAATTACATACCACGACCAGCTAAGAACTATAATTTCAAAGTCTATTAGCAATAATCAGCCTAGCTAAGGCGATTAAAAAAGTTGTTCGATGGATAAGTATCAAAGCGACACCATTTCAATATAAAAGTGCACACTGGGCTATCTTAGCCGTGCCCACCGCATGCAGGAATCGAATCCCAAATTTTAGCGTTGGAAACCTCGAGTTAAGTCAATGGAAGACTCAACGTGAAAGACTAGGATGGTCTTCATAAACGACAAAAACCTTATTTGAGAGAAGCCACTAAAATAAGAAAAAAAAACGAGACGAATATAATTGTTGCATCTTAAGACACATTAATAATAACTATGATGACATTTAAAAAAATATATCATGGGAATGCAGTAGATTCTCTTAGTATTGTATCCAAATATAAGTAGTATAAAACAATGTTGTTATTTAAAATTTATTGAATATTTCGGTAAAAGCAATTTTGGTTGTTTCGATAACGATTCCGATCGTTTTTGAATTAACCAATCGATGATAAACCGCGACCTTTTGAGAGTATTTTGGGGAAAATAAATATTTAATTAGTATGGTAACTATTAATTGAAGAGAAAGAAAAATAGCTAACAAACAAAACTAAACTGTACATTTGTTGTATATCACATGAGTTAAACAGACTTAGGATTTTTTTTTGTTGTTGTTGGACAGTTTGTAAATAAAACTAGCTCATTGAAAGAAATAAGTCTTTCTATGTGAAAGTCACTATTTCTCACTAGAAAGCTTTGTTGGATATTTTGGTTTCTGTATGATTTAATTTGCATCTCACCGAATGAACAAGTTGAACTTCAGTGATTTCAAACATTTTAAAGACCACACTCTCAACTAGATAACTGAAGAACTCTCGTGACAAACAGGATACACTCTATGGATTTGAGAGGATCTTAGGTATACCCTGTTTATAACAAAGCGTTAAACTCTTACAAAAAAGATCCTTATTATCTCGAGATATTTTCGTTATTAATCCTTCTTGCCTATTCCATTACTACCGCTGCAAAGCGATTAATATTAAGACTGAGAACAGATTCTAAAACTTTGAGTGGATTTTATAAGACCGGTTTTAACTGCATATATAATTTCCTCCACAAAGACCAATTTATTTTGTATACATTTGTTATTGATGGTAAAGTTACTACAGTTAAGTTTAATATTTTTTAAAGTTCCGTTGATCTTAGTAACTTAAGTTAGAAACTAGATATTTCTCGAATGAGTTTTAGTTATAAAGACAAATATATATATATATATATATAGGGTCGGAGAACAGTTAATTGATTATCTTATTAAGTTTGAAGGTAATACAACCTGAGCTATGATTAAGAAACGAAATTTTTTTAATTTAATAACTATATATTTCAAATAATAAATTAAAATGAAATTTGTGAGTACTCACAATGACTAAATGGGGTGACAAGGTGAACTGCTTGTCTACTCTGGCGAAATCTTAACAACAATGTTATCGAAACTTTACTCGACCTGTAAAAGTTTGTGCTTCCTTTTCTAGCCCTAAAACAATGAATGTTATATCTTAGTTAGTAGTTTCGCTGAAGTGGTTGGTCCACTGATCTTTATACTGAACTGGATTGCGCAATGGCAAGTGTCATTGTCAGGTTTTATATAGGGCCGCGGATTCTTTACAGTAGGTGTCTGTGACTTGTTGGCGACTAATTTCAACAATAAACGGACAGCATACAATCCGCTTGTTTTAAAACAAAATATTCAAAACAAGTCAAACGTATGTACAGAAAATTCGTTTCACTATTGGTTATCACAGTTGTATATAGAGCTTTAAATAATTGTCTCTCTTTCGTCAAAGTCCACCCAGGCGGGTTCAATTACTTTTGAACACCCTTTGATAAGACAAAGTATTCACCTCTTTCTGTTGTTACAATACAAGGCTGTGACACTAACTTTAAAATCACCGCTATAACTGTTGGTTACCACAGTTGTATCCAGAGCTTTAAATAATTGTCCCCTTTTCGCCAAAGTCCACACAGGTGGGTTCAGTTACTTTAGAACACCCTTTGACAAGACAAATTGTTCTACTCTATCTCTGCTATCGCAATACAAGCTGTGAAACTCATTTTAGAAATTGCCCGTTACAGTTAAACTGACAGTCATGCAATATAACTTCACATTTACTTTCACTTTCACTAACTTTGCTTAACCTGCTCTCTGTGTCTGCACGAAATTTTAACACGCAACAGAAAAGTTTAGATATATCTAGCCCTCTAGTAACAATAATATCAAACATAACGAGAAAAACGCAAAAGCTTCCAGTAAGATGACTCAACAATATTACAAAAGCCTAGTACAACAATTAAACTATATAAACAACGCACGACTCGTACAGAGTTACCTAACAAAACTTGTCTTATACATCGCTTTTAAAATAATTAAATTTTAACACTCTTGTTATGTAAATAAAATAATCATTAGATATTAAATTACTAAATATACTAAATAATAACTCTTAAAATGAACAGTTCTGTATATTGAACAGTCATTCACTGTATTTACAATTAACGTCCCTAAATTGACGAGTGTAACAACTTTAATAGCAAGGATATCCAAGTGATAATTGAATTATTTGTAATAATTTCGTTCTTTGAGTTTTGGGGATCTTAGTTTTATGTTATCTCATGTCTCTTCACTACATAAATTTTAATATATTTCTATATTACTTTTTTATTATGAAATGAAAAGGGCTATAGAAATTACAAAAATGCTTGTTTATACAACTGGAGTTGAAAAAATAAAAAGAGCTATAACTGACAATATTGTGTCGGCATAAATTGATTTTATTGTGATTTAATATATTATTAATAATAGAGTAACAAATTTCAGTAGAAGCTCATACAAGTCTGTAGTAAAGTATAAAGTACAGTATAAACACAGTGCAAGTATTAATACTGAAATAGCACAAAACTATTCACCATTTCTAACTAATCATCCTGAGATACAAGTTGTAATTCACACAGTAAACACGTAGCTCAAGGTACAGTAATGAATGGTGTATTACAAGATCTGCTTGCAAGTATACATGGAGTAGGATTTCTTTTTTTTAAATTTTTATTGCAAAGCCTAACCTAACCTTATTTAACATAAGTTTATAATTTCTATATTATAGTATATAAGTAGGCCAATAAAGTACATGTACTGAACTAGGTTAAGTTATACTACAATATTTATATGCATTTATTTTACGCTTAATGTCACAATTTCTAAGTTAGTTAGCTGATAAATGTTATACGTACATTTGAATGTTTGTAAAGCAGCACTCTCTACACTTTAGATGTTGTACAAACATTTTATACTCCATACAGTTTGAAACTACTGATGTTTAAATAAAGTTATGTAACATAGAAAGCTATTTTCTCAGTCTTTACCTGCATCTTTTGCAGATTGTTCTTTTACAAGGTGACACATCTATATTTCTATATAATACATAATTAAACACTTTATTAAATTAAAGACTGGCTGTCTTCTGGTGTACCATCAAACATGTGCTCATATAAATCAGGGAAAACAAACTCCATTCAAAACTACGTTCAAAACATCAATCTGTATTCTAAGGCTAATTGTAGTTGCTTGAGGAAGTTCATCATTTGTTGACTTAAGAAGTCTTTCAAAATAACTTGTTTCTTGACAAACTTTGGATAACACTTGTTGATGCCTTTATTAAACTACCTATACTTGTCTTTGTTGTAAAATTGACAAGATTCTAGAATTTTAATTTGTCAGGGTCTTCACTCCAAACAACTGTACAATGCATTATTTTTTGTGCCATTTTTATTATATAACCAGTCATATATCCTATGGCTGCTTCCTTATAAGAAGAAAGTGGCGTGCAAGCTCGCGCCTCATCGTTAACATGGTCATCTTGTATAGGCTCACGTATTTCAAAATGATATCTGAGCATCACAGACATGTCTGGCTCAGTTGCGAAGGTAATAAGAAGTGCCATGTGATGTCTTATGAAATATACAAATTAATGATTTATTCTGAGCAGTGTAGTTTTCTGTTGCTTTTATTTCATGGCGCTTGAGCGATATTTTATATGCAGTTATGAACTGACAAGCAGTGGAATCCTTATTACAGCTCCAAGATGGCCAACAGCAAAAAAAAAACAAAAAAAACAACAAATGATTCTGGGATAATTCATATGACAAAATATACTATATTTTCTAGGTGTAAGGATTTAGGTTTTTGCAATTTCTGCAAACGAATAATGGACTACCATTTAATGTCTACAGACTTACAACGGTTTCGATATCCGTAGTGGGCAAAGCACAGACAGCCCTTTGTGTAGTTTTGCGCTTAACTACAAACAAACAAATAATTTTAAAATTTTTCACATGAGCTGTAACATGTAGCACATATCAATTGTGACATTAAAGTTTCTTATAATTGCTGCACACTTTGATTTGATTGCAGCTAGAAACCCAGTAAATGGTGTTTTACATTGAGTTCCATACATTCTTTCCATGGTGATATCTGTTAACTGAAAAATATAATTTTCTGATTCTATTAGAAAAGATTTTCAAATGACTCATTAGACTATTGTAATTATAGCTAATGGGTTTCTGGATTTGATCAAATCACAAAGTCTATCAAATATTGTTATAAATTTGACTGTGAGCTCACTTGTTTAGAGTTAGTTAAGTTCAGGCCTTTTTTTTTTGCAAAGTTCTATGCCATCTGCAACACTATATAGGGTTTTAAATCTATACCAAACATCAAATTAGACAAAAATTTCCATCTTACACGTTTTCATTTGGCCATTTCATCTAGAATTCATGAACAAATAATTTTACTGATTCTTTCTCTTCCTTTTTTGCCACTTGTTCTATTGCGTTTAATATTTCTTGTGTAAAGTTTTCGAATAACATAATGAAATAGAGCAAAATTGAAAGTATGTCTTACAAATTTGTAGGCTTTGGTGGAGTAAGACTTCAGTGTAAAGGCCAAAAAAAAAACGTAAAAGTGTTGGATTCTATTTATGAAACAATACTTCTTTTCAAATATCTGTTCTTCTGTTGTGAAAAGTGTAATTCTTTCCTAACTGTGTTAAAATGATCAACTGTTTTGTCTATTTTTCTTTTTATTGTTGCAGGACTATCAGTCATATAGGTAGCTAGAATCTATAAGTATATGATTTTTATCATTGTTCTGTACAGATGTTGTTCTTGATGTAACTGGATCTGGAGAAACATAGTCATGTGTGCTTGAATCGGAAGAAAATAGTCTTTGTAGTGATGTCCTCTTTTCGGTAAACTGCATATAATTGAATCAATAATTCACTAAAGCAACTTATACTTTTTCTATTTTTTAATAAGTGCTTTATTTCATGGACAACCTGCTTGCTTGACTATTGTAATTGTTGAATTTTTCATTAACTAGTTATTTCTACAAAAATGCCATATTGCCAATGAAGAAGAAATTTATAGTCTATCAGTATAGACAGACACAGCAACTCGTATCATTGCTTTGGCTTAATTATAGACATGAATGATCTTAAAAATAGCAGTGGTATTATAGCTGCTTGGTATATTTCACGCATATTCTCATTGATTTCACAAAGATGTTATGTTTTTAATCAGATACAGAATAGACCACTATGAATATTTTATTTCAAATATACTATCAACTTTTTGTTGACAGGTTGTTGACACTACAATAGGCCTATTTGTGGTATCAGTTTATTTCATTTACTTATTTAGTTTTGTTATAACAAACTTTATCTAATAAAAACTTCAACAGTAGTTATTGCAGTACTTGGGCATCCAAAATAGAGATCAAAGAATGGCACCTCAGGGTTACACAACTGTTACGTAATAGGAACCAGAGGACGCGGATGTCTTAGGGAGGGGATGATGTTATAGTTCCACGAAGTGGCACCAGAGGGTGGGTTGTATGATGATCGCGCAGATACTTCACAATAGAATCACTAGATGGTGACGTAGATATATATGGCATAAACTTTATAGTAACAATCAAAACCTTAAAATTAACCATTTAACGTAATTTTCATAATGTTGTGTTTAAAATTATCAATGCCAAAAAGTTATCATCACAATTACAGTTTTGCTTTATAAGTAAAACATTAAATCTGATATTTTAATCTTATCAACTTTACAGTTTTTACTTTCAACTGCGGTCCATAAGATACTTCTGTGGCAATTGACCTTGTAGTTGTGTCTGTCTGTTTGTCCACTGTCTAATTACTCCTAGGTAACTGTGCCAATATCAACCAAACTTGTGGGATGATAGTTTGGAACAAGGAGCATGTTAATAGGGGTTCACTATCCTCTCTACCCCATTACTGTTATTATTGAGTATTTATTATCTTTGACGTAAGTTCACGTTAACTGCATTCATAGATGGCGTTACGTCCTTATACAAAAAAAAAATTATATTAACTTTTCTATAACACAACATACACTTATATATCTCAAAGGGTGCACTAGCACTCTCCATGGAGAAATGCGATGAAACAAAATGGCCGCCACTATTGCAATAACACATAAACTCATCTGAAGTTTCTACCACAACGGACACTATAAGGCTGATATGAAGAGCCGTTTTTTGAAGTTATACCCACTTCCTACTTTGACCTGTGACCTTTCAACTTCGGCCTGTAAGACATTTCTGCAGCCAATGACCGACAATTAATTAATCACGTGAAACAATGTGGAAGGACGTTAAGAACTGAGTGTTGAAAGCTGGTAACAGAAAGCACACCTACTGCCACTTTTTTGTCGCTACCTCTTTATACAAATTCACCCTGATCATAGCACAGTGTATACCATGTTTTAAAGCTTATAAAAAAATTGGTGAAGTAATAATGAATACTGTAATAATATGTTATTTTATAAATAAATTGTGTGAATGTTAGGATTTTTGTGATATCTATCACAGCATCCACCCTCACATTTTTTTAAAGTTCATAACCCAGACAAAGGACGGTTACCTAAACTTGTATTTCATAGTTTTCACTTACATATTACATATGTTTTATAAAGGCTGGCAGTGCTTCTATCGGTAGATGGTGTTACTATTACAACGCCTTACTAAGGATAGTATCACTTGCTGGATTATGTTACTAAGGTTCTATAGGCAGATAGTCCAATAGGAAGATGAGCTCATCATAGTGTGTCTCAACTTGTGGTTACCTTATCAATGTCTAGATTTAATTATATATCCTAAAAAGTAAAACCACCATCTAGTGAGACGAAAATTATAACATTATTATATACGTTAGTTTTTATCACACATAGTATCATAATTTATCCAAATTTTATAGCAAAGTGTTTTTTACAATTACCCATCGCTTTATGTATAAAACATATAAAACACTTCAATAGTTTTGATCCTTAAATTAATTAATACACATCTCATGCTTCATTTTTATAAATATTGAACGAGGTTTGGTTTGGTTTGTTATGAATTTCGCGCAAAGCTACACGAGGGTTATCTGCGCTAGCCATCCCTAATTTAGCAGTGAAAGACTAGAGGGAAGGCAGCTAGTCATCACTACCCACTGCCATCTCTTGGGCTACTCTTTTACTAACGAATAGTGGGATTGACCATCACATTATAACGCCCACTGAAAGGACGAGCATGTGAAGGGGATTCGAATCCACGACCCGCAGATTGCGAGTCAATAGTTCTAACCACCTTGCCATGCCGGACCTATATTGAATAAGACAGTTAGTATATTAAATTGTGTTTTTAAGTATCGATTTAATATACATTTAATTGAATGAATATATTTTCACTTCTATATTTAATTTACATGACATACTTTTTTGCATTTCAGTTACAATTCTTGTATTCTTTCTACTCTGCTAGATTCTTCTATTAACATCAGTTCATTAGTCATATAGCTGTCAATGATATCAACATGAGAATCAACCTGTTCTACTGTAATGTAATAATTGAACGCAATGAAAACAAGAATTAATATATTTCGTGTGATAAAAACTGGCATGTGTAACAGTGTTATAATAGTTGTCTCGTTAAAAATAATGGTTTTACTTTTCAGGACATAAAATTAAACCTAGATATTGATGATGTAATCACAAGTTGAGCCACATTGAGACATTCTATGATGAGATCATCATTCTATCAAACTATTCACCTTGTAATAATACATCCGCCTATAGAACCTTAGCAACACTATCTTTAGTAAGTTATTGTAATAATAACACTGTCTGCCCAAAGAAACACTGTCAGCCTTTGTAAAACGTATGTAACATTTATATGAAAACTATGAAATATTGTGTCAGGAAATCATTTATTGTTATACACAATACATAGAAATGTAATTAATAAAAAATAATAGTTTTACTTATAAAATATGAACGTTGATGACATGTTGAGACAGTCTATGACGAGCTCATCATCCTATTGAACATCCTTAGTAACACTATCCGCCTATACAAACACTAACTTTAGTAACACTATCTGCCTATAAAAACAACATCTGCCTTTGTGAAACATACATGATTATATATATATATATATAAACGAAAATAAAGGTAATAAGATTAAAATATCAGATTTAATGTTTTACTTATAAACCAAAAACTGTTATTATGATAAAAATCTTTTTGGTACTGATAATTGTAAACACAATGTTATGCAAATTAGATTAAATTATTAATTTTAATATTTTGGTTGTTACTATAAAGTTGATGACATGTTTATCTACATTACCCTCTGCTGGTTCGCTAGTGAACTATCTGCATGATAATCATACCAACGCACCTTCTGGTGCCACTTCGTGGAACTATGACGTCACCTCTTCCCTAAGACAGCCGCTCTCTCTGGTGCCTATTAGAGACCATTTATAGTAACCCTTAGGTGTATATATTATGTAAAAGTTACGTAACTCTCATATGTCGGCATCATTTGCATATTACATAATAGCCGTGTAACTCTC
The DNA here is from genome assembly GCF_000517525.1 of Limulus polyphemus. Taxonomy (NCBI): domain Eukaryota; kingdom Metazoa; phylum Arthropoda; class Merostomata; order Xiphosura; family Limulidae; genus Limulus; species Limulus polyphemus. The sequence continues at coordinate 880,097 of NW_013665736.1, read as the reverse complement.
AGGTGGCATTGTTTGATCACCTCTCACCTGGCGACCCCCCACTAAGGTGGCATCATTTGGGTGCCCAAGTGCTGTGATAACTAGTTTCAACAATTAAAAAACTTTAAGTAATAGCGAATTCAAACAAAAGTAGACAGCTGAGCAACAACAGAAGTTTTCTCAGAACAAATACTTAACCCAATTTTCAACAGTTTAAAAAATATTTGAATAATTAGAACAACATATTCCTACGTCATAAGGATAACTTACCTTTTGTAGGCGTTCAGGAAATGTAAGTTTAGTTTTCTTTACGTTTGTTATTATATAAAAGTTGTAAACTCAATCAATTTCCCGCATTTTCGAGTTTCTCCATGGAGTGTTGAAATAAATGGATTATAAATGTAAATATACAGAGAGACAAGTGGTAAGGAACGAAAGTCTACAGGTTGTGCTCTGAACATTTTCAAGAAAAATGTTTTGATAGAACAGATCAAAATGTTTGTCTGAAAGATAACGCTTTGTCCACAGTGAGTTTAAATGAAAGTTATATATACTCAAAAGTCAAAATCCACTTTAGTTAAGAGTTAAGTGACATTACTGCCATTAGGCCGTAATGTTACTACATCTAACTATCTAATATGTTGGCGTGGTAGATCAATTCATAGTAATTTATTTACGAAAACAAAACAACAACAACAAAAAACACTTACTAATGAAACGACATAGAACTCGCTCTGTATTTTTTTGCAATTCCGCCCAACACACATTGGCATTTTTACAGTAGGTATAGATTACAGCTTAAAGACTATACTACGCCTTAGGAACTGAAAGTACGAACAAGATGGCCAGCACGTAACTTCTGATGACTTCATGTCAATGCTCAATCCATTTCAGTATAGAGATCAATAGGTTGAACGCGTGAACTATTCCCGAATTTTTAGACTACTGTTATTTTATTATCAGACTCTTCCACAAAATTGTTTACTCATCGTAAACTCCCTTTTCACTAAAATGCAGCATTGTTTCTCACGTCTAAAATTATACCTAATAACTATTCATCCTATTCAATGTCCATGATGCTTATAGTTTCCTTATGTCTCTTTGATTGTGTCAGAATTCCTGGAAAACTACTCAAGAGCTACAGGTACGTAAGCGTTCCTAATTTTAAAATGATAAACTAGAGGAAAGGCTGCTAGTCAACATAATCCACCATTAAGTCTTGAGTTGCTCTTGTCTAATCAAATAATGGGATTTTATCATTACTCTTAAAGCACATCCACAGCTTCAAAGTATGAAGTGTGTTTTTCTTTTCGCCAATGGGACTACATGATTTGAGCCACGAACTCTCTGATTCAAACTCCGGATAAACTAACCACTAGAAAGCACCCGACCATATTTTGTCATTGCGACCTTATGTTCTGAAGTAAATCTCTTAAACGCTAATACAATGGCCTATTTCCGCATTTGGGAGCCGTGACTCCACGAATGATACCATTAGCACCTACATATTTAATTCATGACGAATCCCTGACCTTCATGCATATAATACAGTATTAATTAATTTATGGCTGGATGGATATGTCACAGCGCTTTTGGAGTATTTGTGGAAAGTTTGTCAAGATGTGTGGTCTAAGACTAACCTTTCCATCCTTCATAGGCTTTTGCAGTGTTAATTAATAGTACACAATCATGGCCATCACATTAAGCGTGATCAATTACAGAATAATATATATATATAAATATAAATATGTATATACGGTTAACCTTTTTTACTTTCAGGTATAATAAAATATTTTGGTTGTATTGTGTCTTGATGTACATGTTTTTTACAAGAACACTGGTACTACAAAAAGACTTAATTGTCTCCCAAAGTTCTGTTGAAGCTTTTATTCTGTTGTTGAATAAGGAGTAGCTGATAATACGGGGTTTCAAGAACAAGGAGCTCAAGAGTTATTTTATAGTGACAACTTTTTATTACCGATTACTAATATCTTAAATATCTGAATTGTAGGCCCACAAGAAATACCTCAAACATTTACTCGTGTTCACATCTTTTTGTTTAATAGGGGCGGTTTCAATACTTGATACAAATATGATTTCAACGAAAACCAACACATGTCCACCTTCCAAGAGAAATAGTTCTTTTAGATAAGACCCCTGTGATAATAAAACAAAAATCCCTATGTTATCCATCGGGGTGAACCAATTACAAGAATTTTCACATTTATCGTGGATGCTATTTAGAGTAGTGGTTCTCAACTTTTTTATCCTCATGAACTATTTTGCGAACCAATGACAATCTAACAGATCCCATGCTCAGAGGGCGGCAGATGATTCTACATTCTACAGAAGCGGTACATATATAAATAAGTGTGTAAGTTAATGACATTTTCAAATAAAACGTTATTTCTATTTAATTTTTCTTAAACTATAATACTAGATTTTATCCTCTTTAGAACGCTTACGGTCCCTATAGTGGTTAACATAATAAAGGTTGATAACCACGGATCTAGAGAAATGTAATATCTCCAACTCCTCTTTTGGTTACTGGATGCTCAACCAGTTATATTAAACTATTAAAGGGAAACTTTTGAGGTCTCACTCAAGATCAGTTACTTCTGTTTTAACTCAAACTAATTTTACGTGTTGCACAAGGCTTAGAATCTTTGAATTGTTTTATTTTGGCTTCAGCACAAAGCTGCACAATGGGCTATTAACACTATTTCAACTATTTGGGGATTTTTTTAATAAATATAAATAACTTTGATAAACTAAAAGAAAGAATAAAATTTAGGTTTGTTAGGTATTCAATAGAGTTTTTAAACTTTGTTTCTTGCGACCCAATAACAATATCTTCTGACTGGGTTTTCGATAAAATTACAAAGTAGATGGCAATACATGCTAGCATTTGTGACGGATTTACTATTATATATTTATTTTAATATCGATGTTTGTTTAAATTAGATTTATATTTAGAAATGTACATAGCATATACTGTTAAATCTGTATTGAGAAATTCCTGCCTATTCTCTAAAGTTGTAAAAGATTCTCGAGTGTAAGAATCAACAACATACGTGTGTGTGTAAACGCTAGTATAGCGTTTGTATTGTTGCGTAAACTGAAATTTTGAGAAACTCTCCACACGCCTATAAATATAACCAAGGCGACGCGCCTAAAAACAGTATATATTATTGGTTTGCTATACTTGATGTGATGTAAACCCCAGAAGATATAACTGTAATTGTTATAACGCTTATTAATCGGGAACTTCAGATACTTGACCAGGAACGTTTATAGACTTCGAATATTTCAAACCATTTAACTTGAGTGAATTCATATCGGACATTAATATTTTTACGAAAACATTACCTAACTTCATTGAGTAAAAAACTCGACGTGTGACTGGTTAAGAAAGAAGAATATAGAGCTAGCTAGCTCCCTGTTAAGTGAATTGTATCTTCATCAACTCGAAATTAATTGGCTCATCGTGAACCCTC
>NW_013665736.1:864005-875621 GCF_000517525.1 Limulus polyphemus | reverse complement strand
GAAAACTGTGTGTATCAATCCTGTTGGCAAATATCATACATTGGAGATATAACTACTAAATTTAAATTAACACTTAGCTCGGTTTCAGACCAATCGCAATTTTAATGCGTAACATAATAAATTGGGGGCTCGTGTCCGAGATCTGAATCGGAGACAAAATTCAATCTAAATTAAAATCATAACTCAATTTATATTTATCAGTGCCAACACGAGTTGATCATGTCTGATTATAAAGATTTTCTTGAATCACCCTCCCTCCAACAACTAGAAAGATATAACAAAAATGAATTGCTCGAAATTGCCAAAATTTTAGAATTAGTGAAAAGATCAATGAGAAAAAAATGAACTAAAAAAGCGTATTATTGAAATACTAGTTGATGATAATTTGTTGTCTGAGGAAGCATTAGGGAAAGACTCAATATTGTTTGTAAGTTTGTAAATCTTTTGTACATAGAGCATTATTTGTAATAACTGTTATTGTAAATTATATTATTGCTTGTATATTAAAATATATTTGTATTAAAAAATAAAGAAAACCGTGTGTATCAATCCTGTTGGCAAATATCATAAATTGGAGATATATCGGCATTTATTTAACCACTAAATTCAAATTATCATTTAGCTCGGTTTCAGACCATTTGAAATTTTAATACATAACACATTAACCACTTTACATCAAGTAATACCTAAAATTAGCCATCAAAAACATGTAAAAAAACATTTTAATTACAGTATAAAAGACGATCAGGTTGAGTTTCACTTACTTAATATGAGGGGTGGGCTTTTTTTCCAAAATCTCGTTCCAATCTGGATCACAATATGGAAGCGCCACCCTTAAATCAGTGGGTTACTCAGTCGGTTTCTTTCTTTTGTTTTCAACGTTGTCAAAACTGAAAATCCCAGTTCGTATACGTAGGCTGTTGTGAAGAGCAGCAACAATAAAACTCTAATCCTATTTAACAGTGGATATTCTAACTATAAGCCAAAACGATGCCAAACTTGAAGAATTGTAGCATGTTTTCAGTGTGCTATCTTTCATCCAACGTTTTTCTTTCAAAATTTCAAAAGTAGCGTCTCAAATCGTTCGACAGAGCAGCGAAATGTAATTACATGACATTTTAAATTTCTATCCTTTTTTGTCACTGATGCTGTTTTCGTCAATATGTGGTAACAGTGTTGGAAACATTTCGTAGTTCAGGCAATAACTGTTCAATCGTACTTCTCACAATTGAACAGTATTTAGAACAATATTATATATGTGGTTTTCATGGGTAGTAAAACTGGTTTCAAAACTAAAGCCGAGTGAACCGCCTCTATAGATTCTGTTTAACCTTGTGGAGTAAATCTAGATACTGGAATCAGTGATCTTCGAACATAAATTTTTTGCCTGCTTAAGAAATAATTTCCTTTCTTGTATGGTAACTTCTTTATTTTTATCCCTAATCCTTCTTAATATTTATAATTTATTTATGATAATTTTTCACGGTTTTAAAATTTTTTTCGTTAGGTCTTTCTACTTAGCGTTTTATTGTTAACTGATTTTCATAACGTATCTTTATTTTACTTTATCACTACTCAATATAGTTTTCCTTTTGAGCTATTTTTTAAAACACAACCTTTCTAACCTTTTTATATCCAGCATTCTCGTTTCCTGTTGTATTGCACAACGGAAATTAGTCACACCTGCAACATTCCTTTGAAAGTTAATCAAACACTTTCTGGTTGTCATGGTAACCTACCTTGCGTAACCATGACATCACACCATCTTTTCTCACAGTTTTCTCTAGTTATTCTCATTTTATCTTTGGTGAAGAAAGATCTATTTTTCAATAGCACTCAGGTTATAGAGTTTTTTTTATCTTAAAATAATTGTAATAATATTTAAAATACTATTTTGAAAGTATAGGATGTATTTTGTTAAAAACCAAAAACTGATGAAAGAAATTATGGAATTTTAAATTTGCAGGAGCGACATAATGCGACTCGCACTGTCTGTTTTAGATATTCATTTCTCTGGTCACGACTTGTTTAACTTTATTTTTATGAACACGAATGAAACACTGAAGTTAAGGGTTGTTACACTTAACACAATGAAAAGAAAATGTTGCACCTGCGATTATTATGAATGTTGATATCCATAACAATAGATTCAGCTTATTTTTCATATAATACACATATTATTTTTTATAACGCAAAAAAGAAAAACAAACAAACAAAAATTAAAAAGACCGATTGATTTCATACTGGTTTTATTCAGCACAAAGCTACACAATGGGCTATTTGTGCTCTGCCCACCACGGGTATCGAAACCCGGTTTCTAGCGGTGTAAGTCCGCATACATACCACTTAGCCATGTTGAATAAAAATGTTTCTTTAATAATATAACATTCTACAGCCTGTGATACAGCATCAAATTTTGAAACGACAGCTTACTGATTATCTTTAACATTCTTTCAAACACTGTCGTGAGAGGAATTTCCATAAAATGATCTTTGAAGTGTAGAAATATTATCTTTGACACAAAGAAACTGTTCAAACACAAATTTAAACACCATTTTTATATATATACAAAAACAGGCTGTAAAGTTTAATGAAATTATATTTTTATTCAACTAAGACTAACAACTTTCAGTAAAATGCATTGATAGTCTAGACACATCTAACCGCAGTACAGGAAGAATGTAAAGTATGCTTAAATAATTCTTGATAATACTATTGATATGCAAAACTGTAAACTAATTTCTCTGTAGAACTGGAATCAAATTTTCAAGTTCTTTATGTAATTCCCCCAGTGGTTCAGCGATACGTCTGGACAGTTATGACGCTATAAATTAGGTTTCGATACCAATGTTGGCAGAGCCCAGATAGCCCATTAAGTAGCTTTTTCTAACAAGAAACAAGACCAAGACTTTATGAAAATCACTGAATACATCATAAACCCGATGTACTGAATACCAACTAAATGTTTCTTAAAACTAGAAGACCTAAAGATAAAATTCATAAAGCGGAAATACAAACTAGTAAAAATCGGGTTTGTGAAAAACAACAACAACAAAATAATAATGATCTTAAGTTTCCAACATTGAAACCAACACCATGTTTTTATCTTTTGTTGTGAACTTAAATCTTGAGTAATTTAAGTTATTAAATAAAAAAGACTATACCTGTGTTCTCTTTTTAAAACAAGCAGAATAAATTACGGACAAGTCTTTTAACCACAGCAACAACGCTAATCAGGTTATAAGTTATACCATCGACAGAAAGTGAGATTGCTTAGTTTCAAAAGTTTAAGAGATAGATTTAGTTAAAGAAGGAACATGTTCGTTGAAGATCAGGATCTAATTGAATTACTTCTGTAAAAGGAATATTTGTATAAAGAAATTCAAGATCGAAGTTGGCACAGAAAACATGTTATTCAAATTTTAATTCTTTGAACTTACTAGAGAAATTAAAAACTGTTTTTCATTGTAATTTTATTGTTACACAATTAATCAGAAACTAATTTACAACATCAAATTTGTGGCTTTACGTAACGAAGTTTCAGCCTATTACTTTCATGTGTTTTAGGAAGACCATATACAATACCATAAAAAGAACCAAATGGTCGAATCTGATTACAAATTTTGGAAAATAATCCATACTTTATTTTATATCTTCAATAAATACTCGTGCAATTTATTTTTTAGCAGGATAAGAGGCTAAAACTTTAAATTGTATTATCTGATGAAAAAAAAAAACTAAGAATTTTTCAATATGATGTTTTTTTTAAATAAGTTTAGAGTTTTAAGTTATTATCTTTTCTCAGTATTTAGGTTAATTAAATAAAAAAGTACAAAGACTACCCTAAAAGCTTCAGTTACAATATTCTTAATACTCTTACCATTTTGCCCCCCAGTGGCACAGCGGTATGTCTGCTGACTTACAACTCTAGAAACTGGGTTTCGATACCCGTGTTGGGCAGAGCACAGACAGCCCATTGTGTAGCTTTGTGCATAACTATAAACAAACAAACAAACTGACCATTTAGTTAGTTAGTAAAATAGGTAACAATTTTAACTCATGTAATAAGAGTTCAAGCCTATAAAGACAGAAATAGGTGTTACTGAAATCTGAAGATATGAATGAATTTATTTTATGAATTTCAGAAAGTTTATAGTCTGAAATTGTTTATTAATATTATCCGGCTCATTGCACTTTTTTTTTGGCTTAAGTACAATTTATGTTATTTCTCCAGCTGGATCGACTTAATTCTTACGATTTGAATGTTTTTTTATAAGTCATAACGTTGTTAATTTTTAGTAGAAAAAAACGAAGACAAAATGTGAGGCGTTGAAGAAAAGATTAGCTAAAATACCTACGTTTGAATCTTTATATATTCTAAAAGTATAATGGAATTCACGTTAGGTAATTACATTTGTCATTTATTAGCGGAATTGCCTTTTTTGTTGTTGTTAAGGACAAAGATATTCAAAGAGCTATCTGTGCTCTGCCTACCACGGGTATCGAAACCTATGTTTCTAGCGGTGTAAGTCCGCATACATATCGCTGTGCCACTGGGGGAGCAGTGTAATTTTAGGAATTTAATAATTTTCAAATACATGTGCTTTAATATGTTTAATTTTCATCAGACAATGGATGTCTGTTCTATAAAGACATAACTGATTTGATGTTTCAAAGTAGAAAATAAAATCTGAAGGTGGTCAAAATGTTTGTAAACAGCATAGGGTGTTAAAGATAGGATTTTTGATGAAATATAATTTTACTATCTTAGTAAAAGTGGTAAAGAAAGGAAAATGTAAAGATGCTGTAGATTAATGGGAAATGTATTTTCTGAAACATGAAAGTCGTCTTTGTCATGAAGCAGAAGAATATTGTAAAGAAGTTAGTATGTTTGCTACCTCCGTGTGTCTGTCTGTTTGGCCCTTATTTAACTACTCCTAGGTCGCTAGGCCAATTTCAACCAAACTTTGTGGGACGATAGTTTGGAACAAGGGGAACGTTAATGGGGAAGTTACAACCCATTCACTCCCATTATTGATGGTATTTATTATCTTTGACGTAAGTTAACAACGTTCTTACACCAAACAAACAAAGTTGTGACTTTATTTAAATAATAGATAACTACATATTTGTTAAAATCCTACAGACGGTTAGGTTGTGGTTAAAATAATGGTTTTAGCATAATTAAATCTAGATACTGATGACGTAATCATATGTGGAAGTATAGTAATACTGTCTATCCTTGTGAAACTCGTGTAAGATAAACCTATAAAGTAACAGGTGTAAATTAAATATTTTGTCAAGATATATTGATAAAGACAAACTAGTGGAGCAGTAAATATTAAATTATTGTATGATATTTAAATAAACATTCTTTTCAGGATAAGTTACTTATAAATTGTCAGGAAGTATAATCAAATATAGAACTAATGAATTAGTGCTTTATACCAACTGTATTGAATCTAGTCATGTTGAGACTCATTGATCCACTTCATGGACGTAATTGTCTCTGACGTCATGTTCACCTGTCATGGCGGCCTAGCAAGTACCCTCTCTGGTGATATAATTGTATCTACCCCTTCCCTCCTCGTTTCCTGTGGTCATTACGCGTGTGGCGCCCTCTGGCAGCGTGTATCGCAAGTGCAGGGTTAACTACTCTCGTAACACTAAAAATCGGGTTTCGATAACGGTGGTGGGTACAGCACAAATAGGTCATTTTGCAGCCTTGCGCTTAAGGTCAAACAAACAAACAAATAAAGAAAAATAATTTGTACCTTTGGCAAAGCCATTAAGACTATATTTCGCCATTCCGAATTTTGAACTACTGTCAATTCCAAAATCCCAAACTCTACCATAGGGCCAACTTGTGCCCGAGGAAAAAAAAGGGCAAATTGATTAGAAGTTTTCACTAAACAACAATGAGTCTCAAATCTTTAAATCTCTGAGAAGATAATGTATTTTATAAATCATAATTTAGATAATATTTCTAGTACAATAAACTTTAATTTGGAAATGTTATAAATATTTCAAAAACAATTATAATATTTCCGATATGCACAAGATTTAATTGAGCTAATGATAATCTATAACACAGTTAATCTTTCTTGCCGAAGAAAGGCAAATTTGAGGGTGGAGAAAAACCGGGTTAAAGTACCGAGGTTAATAAAATAAAATAATAATCCCTGTAGACTCCCACTGGAGCATAAGGCCCCAACAACACCTCGCCGACGGAAGTTGTTGTTGAAGTAATTTTTCAGCAGGTTGGTTTTTAGGGGGCGGAGTTGCTAGCCCCGCGCCCAACCCTCCTCCTCCTTTCTCATCCTGGACTTGGGACAAAGTACCAAGGTTACAGTCTTTAAATTCTACAAAGAGATTAAAGCTTTTTTTTATATTGGATAAGTGTGTTTTTGATAAGCAATAACTGAGTTAATCATTCTGATATAATGAAGGCAAAGGTGGGCTGGCAAGATCAATAACGAAACGTCACTACCAGAAATAGTATTCCAGCAACAACTCATTGAAATACATAGAGAAAATGGTATGTTTTGATATCAATTTCAGGTTAATGTGAAAAGAACGAAAATAGTGGACTTTTAAGTCGTTTCCACTCCACTTCCTAATAAGCAACAGCCAGAAAACACTTACAAAAATCCAAACTACCAAAAAAGAATAACACAAAAACCTGGCACAATATTTAAATAACGTTCAGTACACACGTCTTTCGTGTTAGTCAGGCACAAGTATTAACAATATATCCCAATGCAAACTCCGGCCCTCGTGTAAATACATTACCATTTACTGAAACGAAAATATATATTTCTACAGGAGGGGTGAAGAGGTCAAAAATTTACCTGACCCCCCAAAGGTCACGACCAAAACACAACACCGATAAAGTTCTTCTTTTTCTTTCACCCCAACATTGTATATTAAGAAGATTTGAAATGCAAAAGTTAATGGTGCAAGTCAGAGATGATGCAAATTAAAAACTTGGTTTGTATTTTTGTTTTAGAGCAAAGCCACATTGCTATGTCCACCACGGGAGATCGAACCCCGAATTTTAGCGTTTTATTCCATAGAGTTATCGATGTTCCACCGGGGGATAAGAGATAAGGGATTGACATCTACTCTTATAACGCACTCACAACTTAACATACGAGAAGTATTTTATGCTATTACCTGGATCCGAAACAGACTCACCAATCCTGAAATCTAGAGCTCTATCACAGGATTAACTCGCGAACGAACTGAAGGAGTAAATGTTGATAATAAATTCTGTATAAGTAGTTTCAAATGGTCATAACTTTCAGCATTAACAGTCTATTACTACACTTATCTTGGAACCAATTCATTTTTTTATAAATTTACAGCTGTTTTGAAACTAAGGCAACTTCCTCCAAATCTCCCACTAAATCTACAGTACTATCAAACACGTTTTTATATCCAAATTGAACCTGCTGCATTTTCATTTATATTATTTGGCCTACTAAAAATTAAAGTTATTTTCAAAGTTAAGTTTTTACTAAGTGAATGACTGCATAGATACTTTATTTTATTAACCTGCCAAAAAGAGGATCCACCTCATATACATCACTATTATACCAATATTATTAATAGGAAAAAAATTACTCTTTACGCTCATTGGTTATTAAGTGAATTACCACACTAATACTTTTTTCTGTTAATGTATAAAAAAAAGGAAAAAGAGAGAGCAAATTTTGCATAACAATATTATATCAATAACTAGTTGGAGTACCCGCCCCCTAACGGAAGTTATGTAAATTCATGATTAATGAAAGGTCATCTTAACATCTTGTGGTTAACAACGCCCATAAAAACCGCAAAATGCAAAACTGAAAATTTGTATGTACCCCCGCATGGACTTAAACTTATATACCAATTTTGGTGAAGAGCCATCCACACCCTGCGAAGTAGTTACATGGGCATACAACATACAACAGACAGTACTATTATATTCATATAAATATCATACCTATATGCATTCATTCTGTACTTCTAGCAGAATTAATATGTAGCACTGAAAACTAATATTTGCTGATCACGAAGCTAAGTTCGTTTTTTAAATCACATAGTGTTGATTCTTACAAAATAAAAAATTAAATGCTATTATGAACTTTAGTTCTAAAAGATAGTCTGATAATTAACAGATTGAGGCTTCAACTGAATCAAGCGAACTCTGCAGTTAATTTCTTAATCCATAATTCGTCTGTTTTTTGTGATTCTGAAAACACCTATATTTCCAACACCATCACAATAAAACTCCATTTCTTTACTTCTCAGGTCAAAGAATACTAAGTGATTAGCAAATGTGGTAACTCTTAACTCCATACTGATATATTTTTATTTACTAATCTCAAAATAGGAATTCTAATAACTAAATAAAACATCAATAAAAATCCTAACAGCTATCTTGTTAATTATCAATTCAATCGGCAGCGTAGCCAGTTAGTTTATTTTTAGAATAGTAATATTTATTACAAGTACTCATTAACTGCAAATACCTATATTCACCACGGATACACTTTTAATTAATATTATTAATACTCTTTTAAGACCACTGACGACAACTAAATTCTTAAAATCTGAATGTGTCGATGAAGATTAGGTCTTTCACTCGATGCCCTCCCATTTTAATACTAACTAGTATTAATCTTAATTTATCTTAATGATTTCTAAGTTAACAAATAACACATACTTTAAGTACCCATCCAAGACTGGAAAAACACTTTGGAAATAATTTTTGCTAAAAAAAATCAAAAGCTAAATTTTTTAGATTATTAACAATAAAATATTAAAACCAATTTTGTTTGTTTGGCAAGACCCCTGTTTTCTCAGAGATAAGCCTGAGAGCTTAAAGGGCTAAAAGTCAGGTTTCGATACCAGCAGTAGGCAGAGTACAGATTACCCATTGTGTAGCTGCTCAAAAATAAACAAACAAACTGTTTGGCAGAAACTAAGGCAATTTTTAATGTGGTAATAATTTTCGCAAAAATTACCAAAACGTTAGAATATTTTATAAGATAATGAGTTTTGTAAGCTAAAATAGTGTTTTGTAGAAAGACAATGAATTTCAAGGCGATTAAAGATTTTTATATGATGATAATAATAATATTTTGGATTTTTTGTTTTTATGATTATTGTTATTTTTTTTACAGGAAGAATTTCTCTAATAAACACAATGTTTAAATATTTGGTTTTTGGGATGAAAGATATATTTCATATAAATCATAACCAAGTTAATGTTTCTGGCAGCAAGAAGTCAATTCGGAAGGCGATCAAAATTTTTGTTAAAACCGACACCTTTCACTTTAGAGTTATGATTAGATAATCCATTACATATATATCCAAGCCATTTCGTTCGTAACGATACCTTTGTTGGTAACGCTCCACTATCTGCTCGTAACGCTCATATTGTTGGTAAAATTCAAATTAGTTCAGTGGTTAGTCTCAAACGGAAGTCTCTGGTTCAAACCCCGTCGAGTGGAAATCTTTATAACTTTTAAAGATATAAACTCATTATGTCTAGAGCAGGATCTTACAATATTAGTAAAACCTAGAATAACATGATAGTTTAAATTATGTAGTTGAATTGTTTGCTAACATTCGATTAGAACTGGGTGTTACAGTGATTATATTGCCCAACTATCATGTGGAAAAGTTACGTCGAAATCCGAGTTGAGTAGGGACTTTATGTTAATTTTTTATATTTATATTTTACAATATTTAGTAACATGTTTTACAGCATGTTTTTTGAGTATTCAGAAAAATACGAATACCATTATCAGATTTAATGAGGGATCATATATATTACGTATAAACACCATTGTCTGACTGTGTCAAACACAACTTAAATATTTTTTGAACACAACAGATGGCGATGCAATACGTTATTATTGATGTTTTTCAACTTAAGTAAGAGTTTTTTTAAGCATGCAGTTAAATATTTTATGAACATTGTTTTATGAAAAGTGATATTTTCGTGCATTCTCCCGTAATTTTCAATTTTCTTTACCTTTACCATCACTAGTAATAAATAGCAGGATCGGACATTTGACCATGTGGAATATTTCATTTTTTTTCTCGCATGGTTCAATCTGTAAGGCATTACCAAAAAGTAAATTTGAACACATCATAATAATATACATAAGATGAAATTTTAATCACGGGCGACTTACAGGAGATGACCAAATACACATAAAAATGTTGCTATAATATAATTAACTTTTAAAAAACATGCTCACAAAACATTCAGTTAACTTTAATTTCCAGAAGAAATATTAATTAAGATTTACCGTCAAGTGACGGGCATTCAGCTAGTATATTCTATAATCATGATGGTATTTGTAGTAGAAGTAAATATCAGTTGAACATTGGTCAGACGTTTTACTAAAAAAGTAACTATTTTTGAAATGTCATATATGAGTTAATGATTTTGATAAGAGAATGGTAAGTTTGAAACTTTTCTCATTGGTAATGGTTGATAAATATTTACAGTTTCTGTTTGAGTATAGATCATAAGTGGAAACCAGGTTGCTTTGGTAGAAGTATCATTACCATGTTCTGTCACCGAATGTATAATATTAGCATTGACCAACATGGATAAGTAGAATATGTATCATAGTGATCAATTTCTCCAGTTCCTGTTTGGACAATGTTAACAAATTCCAGGTTGACAAGTAGAACGAATAAAATGATAGTGGTGACCCAATGTCTTAACTTTCTACTTAGATAATGTTAGCATAACCCAGGTTGGACAGGTAGATGAAGCAAAATGGTAGTGATGATACAATATCTTCATTTCCTGTTTGAACACGTGTTCTTGGAAAAAATGTTTTGACAAAAATAGTAAAATTGTAGTTGAAGTCTAATTTATTCTGTTCTCGTCGTGAGTGAATGAATAGGTGTTGATAACATCGGACAGCTTGCTTAGATATCGTCGTGACTGAATGAATAGGTGTTGATAACATCGGACAGCTTGCTTAGATAAAAGCATCAACACAGGTATTCATTATCCTAAAACCTTGGTTTGTTATATATAGTAGGTATAATGTATCTGTTGTTAGCATATATCACTTTTATATGTGTAATCAACATTATAGTTTGTCAATTTGCTTCACTCCATGCTTGAGTTATATTGTGTTTCACAAACCATTTTGTAAGGTAGACGTAACACCACCATGGTGATAGTTTATTGCCTTCGGTCTTTTTGAAGTTTGTTCTTTTACCACAGAGCAGCTTGTTTGCGTAAAAGTACCGTATATTTCGGAATATAAGACGCACCCTTATTTTGAAGACAAAGTTTTGGCGGTAAAAAAGCTACAGTCGCATTTGAAAGATTTTTATTGAACAAAAATTCAGTTTGATACTTTAAAAATTAGAATATATTGTTCTAAACACAAAAGATCCCGAAACATCAAAATAAGAAAATACCGTAAATCAAAAAAAGGATTACTGTTATTTAGTTTGGTTCAAAACCTACAAAATCTTCATTGCTTTCACTGTAATTTATTTTTTTAATTATTTATGGAGCATTATTAATAGTTATGTTTTTAAAAGAAAAAAAACTACTATTGTTATAAATGACACATTCAATTGAAG
>NW_013665736.1:853762-863677 GCF_000517525.1 Limulus polyphemus | reverse complement strand
CGGTTTATAGGACGCAAGCAGATTTTGACATCAAATTTTGGAGTAAAAAGTGCGTCTTATACACCGAAAAATACGGTAATAGCATGTTTGCAGTGGTAAAATGCAGTGGCAGGGTTTACTCATAGGGAAAATGTATAAGATTGTAGGTTTTATCAATAGATGGCAGTACAATCTAAAAGGTTTTTCCTTTCTACTGAAGATCCTTTCCGTATCAAATATGTGCGTGTGTGTGTTGCTATAGAAAAGTCACATCGGGCTATCTACTGTGTCCACTGAGGGGAATCGAATATCTAATTTTAGTGTTGCAAATCGAAGGCTTACCGCTGTCCACCGGGTGATCGTTTCGAATGAGAGAACTAGTCTGAGAATTATCAAATGATAATAATAAAGAACCAATTAGGTTTTGAGATATTTAACTGAATTGTAAATAGAAAATGTTATCAGGTTGGTGTAGTGTAGCAAAATTTACTTTTTATTGTTTCATAAAAGTTATATTTTTGTTTAGCCAGTTAATAGGAATAATTAGCAGAAAGAAGTATGATCAACCGTGTGCTGCAACTAATGAGAATGTCACGTTTGACTTGGAATCACTTTTGTTGTTTCGATTTAAATGAAATTGCATTGATTTCACGTTTAAAAAATCTGGTTGTCAAAGTAACTATGAATAGATAGGTATAATCCGGTTCTAATGCATAAAATACTGATACAAACCGGTTCATTTTATGTAATCCTAACGTACAAAATACCGATACAAACAGGCTCCTATTATGTAGTCCTATTCTACAAAATGGGAATAAATGGAAAAGATGGTGCTGGATGGAAGAAAGTATCGTCAATGGACGGCCCAATGTGTCAGGAAATACAGGATGGACTATGTGCTTTATTGTTATATATATATATATATATATATATAATGTGCAAAATACGGATACAAACCGGTTTTTTTATGTAATTCTAATATACAAAATACTCATACTTCTATAATAGAGAGCCTTCCCAAAGTGATCATGTCTCAGAAGTGCTTGATTTGACATCTTTGTTTCTAGTTTTAATTTGTACAATAGTATCAGTGATGTAATATTTTGTATTATTAAATATAAATTAAAGGAAAATAAATGTTAAAAAAATACGTGGATATTATTTTCATGTCACACTTTACCATGATTATAAGTGTTACCTGTTTATTGATAATATGGAAAAGGAAGCTCTACTTATTTAAAGTTATCGGACTTTCTTCTCGTTTTGTTGTTTATTGTAAGTATGGTAACAGTTTTCGTGCGTCAGAATCCGAGCATATGATGTTTGTTTGTTTTAGCACACAGCTACACAATGAACCATATACGTTCTGTTCACCCACGGGGAATCAAACCTCACATTTGACTGTTGTAAGTCCTTAAACTTACTGCTGATCCATTAGGAGACTCAGTCATATCAACTAAGATGTGTTTGTTTGTTTGTTTTTAAACGTAAAGATACACAATGGGCTATCTATATTGTGCCCACCACGGATATTGAAACTACAGAATTACCGCTTAGCCACTGGGGATGGGGGCGCCAACATATGATCATAACGTTTATTTTCATATTGATCATGAGTTACTGACACATCTTTTTACAGGTTAAACAACCCCTCCCGTGTTACGGAGTGCTTGAAAGATCAGAGAAGCAGACTTTTCCTGTGATAAGTTAGGTAATGAAATAGTTATTGCAATAATTCCCAATCATTCGGTAGGGATAAGTTCGTCCGTAAGCGATCGGCATAACTACAATATCAGTAGAAAAACCAAATTTAGCGGGAGTTGTTTCTTGTTTAATCATTTCTCGATGCGGCACATTTGTATGCAAAAAGGAAGATTCACATTAAAAGACTTAAAAGGAAAGCTATGAAATTGATGAAAAAATGTGAGAAATGTTGAATAGGTGCTGTTTAAAACTCGTATCTACATTATTAGATTTAAAAAGAAAAAATATGATAATATGAGTTTTTTTCCGATTTATTTATTAGAAATGATTTTATATCGACGTCTGATCAATTTCAAAGGCTTTTTATTTAAATTCAAGTAGTATCATACTGCATGAAAAAAGAGCTGAAAAGCCTAATATGAAGGGAAGTAAAATTAAAAATCGGAAAACTGAAAGTGGAAGGTTATCAGTCGGAAGACGTTATCGTCTGGATTGTAAAGCATGAAAATCACAAAAATTAACCAATCTGATATGCGTTATACTGTCAATAGAATAACGTGTGTAGCATTAAACATTAAATAAAGCAATATTAATTATAGTGTAATTTTGTAGAAGATTTTAACTAACTTTCAAAAGTTATAAAACTCACATATGTAAATTAATTTAAGAATTTATTATTGATTTCTAAAAGGCATGTCTATAAGCATTTGTTTAAGTATGAATGCTTTTAGCGAATGACGTAAGATTCCAATTAAAGATTATATTAAAAAATGTTTTGTATTGTGCTCATCTCTGGAAAGATCTAATATCCTTGCTTTATACATGTAATTAAGCTGTGATGCGTTAGACCACTAGAGGCACTGAAATATAAAGTCGTTTTACAACTGAGAAATTAAAAACATACGATAAATATAACGTAAAAATGTGTTTAAAATAGATCTCCAGAAATAATAATTATCTTTTAAAGGATTTAATCAGATAAGAGGATGCTACGAGCAATTCAATGTTCATCCGCGAGGTTTTCTTCTCTAGCATGATAACTAGAAATTATACTTTCTACGCTGCGTAAATCCTCAACACACATATTTAAACATATACGAATTATCTAACAATGCTTATACTATAACTTTTCGGCTGGTGTTTTATCGCGTTGGTGAAATCGGATATCAATAGATTCGTGTCTTAAACATGTAAGATAGTAGAAAATAAGCATATCCTTTTCCTGAGCCACAACAGATGCTTTTAAACTGTAATAAAACATGATCTTTACCTACCCTTTACTGGCGACAAAAAGCATCTGTTCTCTTTGTCACTAGAATTAATCTCTATGGAAAAATGAATAAAAAACAAATACCTCCAACTATAAAAAGTAAATGTTAACAAACAACAACAACAAACTACAATATTTCAGCATGACCGGTTTGGTGAAGTGACCAACCTGGTTTTCGTTTTAACACAAAACTACACAATGTGTTGTACGTGCCTTATCTACCGAGGGGAATCGAGCCCCAGATTTTAGTGTTGTAAGTTGATAAACATACCGCTGACCCACGGGAAGAAATCTAAATGATAGCCTCTAGACACAGCCTTAAACACTAGCTCCTTCAAAATGTCTTTCACAATAAACCTGACTGTTTTATAAATTGTAAAGCGTTTTTATCAAGTGGCTGTGAAGCATACTTGACTTACGTAGTACAACAACAAACATAAATCAGTCATTCTCCCAGCCATTTTCAGGCAAGAAAACCATTTTCAAGCAACTCACAAGGTTTGCACTAAATTGGAGATCATATACCGAATTACCTATAATTAACGCCCCCGGGGACGTTGCAAACTCCAAAAGGAGGGCGCTAATTAGAGACTAATTGGTTCATATGACAGACATTAAGAGACACATAAAAGGCCATGTTTTAAACCTAACATTGGTACAGACTATGTCGTATTTTGATAGACGGTGTTATAGTATTTGTGCAGTTTGGATTCCATTTTTAAACATGTGATTTGTTGATTTTAATGCTAATAAGCATGTGTGTATGTTTGTTTTTCTTCTTTTTTTCAAATTAAAATTGCAGCAATAAAGTGGATTACACTAGAGGATTATGTGTTGAATTAATATTGCTGTCACACAAGATAAACTTTATAAAAATACCAGGGAGGGCGTTAATTAGGAGTAATACGGAACATGGTTTGGTTATATGCACAAGATAGCACTAAACTAGCGATCATATAGACGTTTTGGTTATATGAAAATGGTAACACTACACTAGCGATCATAAATATATTTTGGTTATATGAACAGGGTAGCACTATTCTGACATTCATATAGATGTTTTGGTTATATGAACAGGCTAGCACTATTCTGACATTCATATAGATGTTTTGGTTATATGAACAGGGTAGCACTATTCTGGCGATCATATACATGTTTTGGCTATATGAATGGGGTGGTACTGCACTTGGTATCATATAGATGTTTTGTTATATGAAGAGGGTAGCATTACACTAACGATCATATAGATGTTTTTGTTATATGAACAGGGTAGCAATATACTATCGAACATGTAGATGGTTTGGCTGTATGAACATGATAGCAATATACTGGCGATCATGTAGATGGTTTGGTGAAATGAATGAATTAGATCAAAAAGATGATAATTACCAGAAAAGACTCGGTGGAAGTAAGACTGATGAGAATGAACTCTCACAGCTTAATGATAGCAATATACTGGCGATCATATAGATGTTTTGGTTACATCATCAGGGTAGCACTACACTAGTTATCATATTGACGTTTTGGTTATATGAATGGGGTAGCTCAACAATTTTCTGAGAAAAGTGTTTATTTACTGAAATTTAGGGACTATAATCACATGACCATTTGAAAGTAATGCTTCAAACAGTACTTACATAGAGTTGACTGTTGTTTATGGCAAAGCTAGTAAGACTACTTCTCGTCATCCCTAATTTTAAACTGTTGGCCATAGGGAAGGCAACCGGCCGACAGCACCCACCGCCAACTTTTGAGCTACTTTTTACCAACGGATAGCGGGATTGACCGTCACATTATAACGTCCTCATAGCTGAAATGTCTGTTGTGTTCGGAGCTGGGTTTTGATCCTGTGCCCAATAGCTCGCCAGTCAAGTGCTCTAACCACCAGGCCACGCCAGGTTTCATACTTTACTCCTTCAAACAGCTTGTTGTGTTGTTTGCTAGGAAAGCAAAATATACCTTATTTTGTTAAATTTTGTTTGATGGCGACTTACATTTTTCACTTTAAAATTTCTGAAATCTTTATTAATAGTATTGGTTCAGGTAAAAAAGCTGTTTTTATATAGAACATCAATAATTTTAGTTTTTGAGGTATCTTTCCAGACTTGAATAACAGGGATGCAGGATTTCCTTGAGGCTCCAGAAAATAAAATTGGGTAATTTTTTAAACTTTTCGTAGTTTCTGTTATATGTTTCCTGATAAAAGATACATATAAATCCTGCAATTATAGGAAGGTTTACCTTAACCGTTGAGATTATATTTTTCAAGTACTACATAAATTCCAACGAATAAAGCCAATGAAATAAGCCAGTGGACTTATTAAGTCTAGAAGGACAAAAAGCTTTTACTCTGATAGAACTTTATGATAAAGAACACAATGTTTAAATAACAAAATGAAACAAAAGAGTCCGAAAGGAGGTGAAGTATAACGCTCTCTCTCTCTCAATATATATATACATATACATGTATAAAGGTCCGAAGTAAAACGTATAGTAACTTTAGAGTAAACAAAAGATCCATAATAAGACGAATGATGGAACTCGGGAAAACAATAGGTTCGAATTAAGAGACAGGACAATACTCTGGTAAACAAATGGAGAATTACAATGCGGATGTTTATCAACATTTGTTTCAATTTTTTCCTACTTCATTAATTTTAATGCCACAAGAATGTTGGATAATTTTTAAGAGTATTTAAAGTATGTGTGGAGTGTTTATATGTAATTATTTGTTAAATATTCAAGCAGTCACATATATTTACAAAACACTCAAAACTTGGTTCGTCATGGCCAGGTGGTTAGGGTAATCCGAGGGTCGCGGGTTCGAATCCCCGTCACACTAAACATGCTTACCCTTTCAGCCGCGGGGGCGTTGTAATGTGACGGTTAATCCCACTATTCGTTGGTAAAAGAGTAACCCAAGAGTTGGCGGTGGGTGGTGATGACTAGCTGCCTTCCCTCTTGTATTACACTGCTTAATTAGGGACGGCTAGCGCAGATAGCCCACGTGTAGCTTTGCGCGAAATCCATAACAAAAACAAACAAAAAAAAAACACTCAAAACTTACATTTACTGTCACATATTTCAGAGTTTCCGTTTTTTTCCGCAAAACTTTAATATTTAACCCAAGTAGCTTATAGACAGCTTTCCGATTCTGTGTTTACATTCTCCTTTACTCTCTAGTCTTTTATGAAAATGAAACAAGGTGAATTTTAATTAACTCATTTAATAAATCATCTTAATCTTAAGATTACTTATTCTTTTTGATATCATCTTCAGAATTTAAAGTCTGGAATAATTTCCTTTACTTATTTTTCTCTGTATCACAGAGCAAAGGCTTTATTTCATTCAGATTATTTGTCCAGTGACAAACTACTTTGCGAACACGTGTCTATATTGATGGCGATCTCTCAAGCATAATTGGATTGTTCAAAAGATTCTGCAGAATTTTTAACAGATTAGACTTTTTCTGAACTCATTTTTATTCACTATTTTTAAAACATTTAACTGATATTGTTTATTTTAAATTACTGATCCTGTAAGATTTAGATTATTGAAGAGTGCTATGGTATGGGTGTATAATTAAAGTAATATAATAGATATTTTCTCTCTCACTTACTTTACTAACAGTACACATACATAATAAGTTATCAAAACTTTTATAATGGGTGTTAACACAGCTCTTAAAATAAAGAAAAGTCTGTTGTTGTTTTTTGCTACAAATCATTTGTTATTTATAACCAAACAATAGTTAAATAAAGTAGGACCTTCCCCAGTGTTTATCTTGTTGGTGAAAATTAATGTTTTTCTAAGCTCAGTTTTATTTCTAAATCTATATAATAATACCTAATTTTATGCACGTAGGTTTGATTGACTTAATTGCTTACGTTATTCTGTAAAGATAAATTTCATTATCAAGTTATTTTTCTAAAGTTACCTGTTTCTTCCTGGACAAGTAAGGAAAATAATGCTTTTTGTGAAACTTGAACAAAATTCCTTACTTCTCCTCATTAAAACATGAACAAAATTTGTTACTTCTCCCCATTAAAACATGAACAAAATTTGTTACTTCTCCACACTGAAACTTGAACAAAATTCGTTACTTCTCCACACTAAAACTTGGACAAAATTCCTTACTTCTTCACACTTAAACTTGAACAAAATTCGTTACTTCTCCACACTAAAACTTGAACAAAATTCCTTTCTTCTCCACATTAAAACTTAAACCAAATTCCTTACTTTTTCACATTAAAACTTAAACAAAATTCCTTATTTCTCCACATTAAAACGTGAATAAAATTCCTTACTTCTCCACATTAAAACTTAAACAAAATTCCTTACTTATCCACATTAAAACTTTAACCAAATTCCTTATTTCTCCACATTAAAAAGTGAATAGAATTCCTTACTTCTCCACACTAAAACTTGGAACTAAACTTCTCTCTTTTTTGCAATAAAACATTTTCGTTCAGTAGTAATACCTTAGTCAGGTGTTTATGTTTAATATCAACACAGCCACTCTGTATTAGGAATTTATCGAATGCAGAGTAATAAATCATAACGTGAATGTACAGAACTGTAGTACATGTTACGTAATCCAGAGGGAGCTCTTCTCGTACAACTTTTTTGTCTCCTTCTAGTTCCACCTAGTCTATGGTTAAGATTAAATTCAAATATTAAGTGACTAGCTGGAGTACCCGTTCCCTGGACGAAAATTATGTAAATTCATGATTAATGAAAGGTTATCTTAGGACATCAAAAGTTGATTCCCTTATATGTAATTGTAAAAAACGCAAAAACGCCTATATATACTGCAAAATACAAAATGCAAACTGAAAATTTGGACCCAACAAACCTTCACGCCAAATTTGGTGAAGAGCCATCAACAGGGGGTGAGGTAGTGGTTAAAAAAAATGCAAAAACGCCCATAAAAACCGCAAAACTGAAAATTTGTATGTACCTCCGCATGGACCTAATGAACCTCCATACCAATTTTGGTGAAGATCCATCCACAAGCTGCGAGGTAGTTACATGGACATACAACAGACAGTACTATTATATTTATATAGATTATGTTTGTAGTTTGTTTTTGTAGACCAGATTTACCAAAAATGGGAAAAGTGAATCAAACGTATAAAGGCATGATATATGGTTTATTTTCCGTTATATTCATGCCACATACGAACGAGAAATACTTTTTACAATGCCGAAATTTATGTTCTAACAGGGATGTTTCTAAGCCGCTCCTGAGTCAGTACAGTGAGTGAGTGAGGTGCTACTAGGTTTAGTACCTTTAATGACTAATTTGTAATTTTTTTTTTCATTTAGCTTTTTTAGTACCTCTACACATATACACATCCATATCTGTCTCGTGTATCAATCAAATCATTAGTTATTATTCTTAAGTCACGATGTAATTGTTTCTGAGAACTTACGTTGTATGGAACAAACATCATTTTCTTATAGAAATCGTATTTTTTAGACTTGGTTATCATCGATACACTGCAATTCAACAAAATTTTACCTAAGAGTAATAACTTTTGATAAACGTCTGTTTATTCAGTTGACAACTGACCAATAACATTAAACCTTGGCACTAATACTTTGTTCCTTATTTTCTTACCCTAAACTTTTATTTGTTTCAGTTATTACTAGATAATATTAGGCCTACCCAAGTAGCCGTGTTTATGAAAAGGACGTAATATTAAGCCTATTCACGTGGACGTGTTTATGAAAACAAAGTTTAAGTGAGCACGTTAAAGAAATAAATGGGTTACGCTTTCATTCTGTCTATCAAAGAAAACTCGTAATACTTAATAACTATTTCATTAATAGTGCATTACGTTTATCTTTTACGTACTTCCACACGAACACGTATTTAGGGACATTTTGTTAAGGGAAGGCTTTACTAGTGAGATGCAAGCATTATTAGTTTGACTGCAAATCTTACCCTAGTTTGCTTCCTGAGTCACGATTAAGGAGCTGTTCTCGTTTCATTAGCAGTTAGAACGTAAAATATGGGTTGAAATTGAGATTTAAGTAATCCTTCCGTCATATATGGTCGGCTAGTATAGCTCACACTGATTAATTGCCATGGCTATTAGATAACTAACTCTAATCCTATGAATTTAAAACGTGTCAGATAAACTTCTATAACCGGAGTTCCTAGGCCCAGTTTTGTGTGGTAATTATTGCTTGTAATCACCTTCACACTTTGGTTTCTGTTCTAACAGTATAAACTATGTAGTCCAATAAAGCCACGCCCATTGGCTCAGCGGTAAGTCAGAGTGCTTATTGTGCTAACGATTAGGTTTCGATACCCGTAGTGGCAGAATACAGTATAGTCTTGTTATTAACAACGAAACCATGCCCATTGAACTTGTTTTTCAAATGAATAATACAGGGAATCTTTACTTTCTGTAGGATTGGGATGTAACATTCCGTCATATTGTGAATAAATAACTGAGTCTAAGATACGTACTTATAAAGTTAGCTACAAACACAATAGAAAGGTATAGTAAACTTATTTGTTTCCTTCTCGTTCACAAAGAAAGTTACTTTCACTTTTGTGACATGAGATATCTTAACATAATCTTTTTTTTTATAATCAGAAGTAGGGTACATGTTATATTTTGTAATTTTTTTTTATTAAATTCACTTTACAAATAAAATTGCAAGTTGCACATTTATACAATACACCACTTTCAGAAGAATGTGAAACATATTATTAACATTAATCGCTCGAAAAATATTTTTGATAAAAAGAATTGATCTCAGAAACAAATGAAGAATAAAAGGATATGTTTAAAACAATTTTACATTAAAAAAATATTTTCACTCAATTCCAGTTCATTTGAAAAAAAAGAGGTAACATGGAGAGTATTGTTCATTACGATGTTAAGTCCCGACTTTTTAAAACGTGGATAACATGATGTATGTATTCAGTTCTGACTGAACTAATA
>NW_013665736.1:827919-852813 GCF_000517525.1 Limulus polyphemus | reverse complement strand
TACAACGCTAGAATCCGAGTTTCGATACCCGTGGTGGGCAGAGCACAGATAGCCTTTGAGTAGCTTTGCGCAAAATTCGACAAAGAATAAAGTTAACGGAAACAAACTTCGGGAGTTTTTCTTATTGTTGTAGCCTCCCCAGTAGCACAGCGGTATGTCTGCGGACTTACAACGCTAGAATCCGAGTTTCGATACCCGTGGTGGGCAGAGCACAGATAGCCCATTGTGTAGCTTTGTGCTTAATTACAAACAAACTTATTGTTGTCATTAATTTTTATTGACAATTGAAGTAAAATACTTTAAAGAGTTTTTCATAGTTGATATATATCGTTGAAACGTTTGTGCGAAGCGACAACATCGAAAGTACTGTTACATAGGAGAGATGTGAAGAAAAATTGAAGCCAGAAATTCGAATGAAAACAAAGTTAATGAATAAAGTGGACTTCGTTATGCTGATTAAGATAAATTGATGAAGTCTCAAGATAGAACAAATTGATAAAATATCTATATTTATTTTATTTTATCAAAACATAAAAAAAAGAACTATTAATGTCACTAACGGAAGACCTGAAGCTTCCATCACAGTAGATAACATGCTTATTTGTTTTTTGACTTAATAATGACGTTTGATGGATGTTTTTGTTTTGTTTGCTACAAAAAAAGTCCATTAATAGTAACCGTTGTGTGGACCAGTTATCGGCTAGCTCAACAACGATTATTATATAGCACAATATGCTCTCTTCAGCAGGTTGGGATAGTGATTTGTTTTGACGTAAACAATCAAAATTATCCAAAATAGATAAAGTAAATACTTTTTTTTTATTAGTTGATAAATTTTTGTTGTCATGGCGCCTTTTAATAAGAAAATTTTTGTTAATCACAAGTGGACAGTACAAAAGTAGTTTGGTGAATTTTGGTTGGTCTTTGGTATAAATATTTGAATCTTCATTAGGAGGTCCTATGACAGGTCAAGTCGGAATTGCTTCTTTCTATATCATAATAATGACAAAAAATAAGTAAGATAACCTTTCATATAAAAAGCTGCCAAATTCGGTGAGTTCACCCCTTGAAGAAGGAAGGTTTACGGTTTACAGGACTTCTTGTATTGTGGGATAAAACAATACATCTGTTTGTTTGTTTTAACTTTTTCTACAAAGCTACATAAAGACTAGCTACACTAATCGTCCCTAAGTTTGATCTGAAGACTTGTTTGTTTCGGATGCTCGCGCAACGCCACATGAGAGTTATCTGTGCTAACCATCCCTAATTTTGAACTGTTAGACTAGAGAGAAGGCAGCTTTTATAATCAAGTAGTGGGATTTGACCATTACCCTTATAACGCACCCATGGCCCTAAAGTGCGGAGAGCGTTTTCGTGGCAACATGTCGCGAACCATGGACTTTCGTATTCACAGTCTCAGAATGCTAACCACTAGTTCACAAAGATAAAACTAAGGCAATAAAAATGATAGTAGAATATTCGTTAAAACTTATAACAAACTTTTTCTGATAATAACCGCTATAAAATGATGAAGAATATGGGGACGTTCTAACGTATAAGTTAAAATCAGTAAAAATAGTGAAACAGAATGTTGCATTTAAACAATTTGGATGAGTTTAACAACTCAAAGATCATCATTAGTGAGATCCAGTTAATTTGAAGTTAGTGTAAACAAAATGTAAATGTAAAGCTATGATGACACCAGTGTGTGTAGTTTGGAGATTAAGTAGAGCTAGAAGTCTAATGGATGTCTTCAGTACTTGGTTAAGTTGGAAATCTTAGATCTCTGAAGCATGAACATTTACAAAAGTAATATTACAAACCCTAAAATAACAGCATCTTATAAACTACTCCCGAGGGACTCGGCGGTAAGTCTGAAGTTTAGATTGGTAGAAATCGGGTTTCGATACTCGCGGTGGGCAGAGTACAGATAGCCTATTTTAGCAGTTTTTCTGCTTAACAACAAACAAACAATTTTATGAACTACAAGTACGAAGGACATTTCGGACACTACAAACAATCTTATTGTTATAAGCAAAATGAATGGATAACTGAGTGATCTTTTTTTTTTCACTATATATACTCACTAAAGTCTCGACGTTGCTGTTCTGTAACACTGAAAGCACATTCTTGACTATCATTAACACCTGCTTTTCTAAAGCTTTCAGTTTTATTTTAACACGTCAACTTTAATTAGGTACTGAGGTGTTCGTGGAGACTTCGAAATCTTCACAGTTTCAAAGTTTATCATATCTCATTAGTTCAGCTGACACTGATGGAAACTCGAGTTATCAGACTGTTGGCGTGGCTTTTGTTACTTAGTGATAGAAGTATAGTGCGTTACATCTGTCGGAAATTTGGAATGCTTTATTTTTATTTCCAAAATCATATTTTATTAAGAATAAATGCTTATATCGTCTATGTAATATAAAGTAGAATGCAAAGGCAATATTTCGAAACTTTCTGTTATCGACGTTTCTTACAGTATATAGATATACTACTTATATTCCAAATAAATATAAATAGGCATATACGGTTTATTATTGAGGTAGAAGCATTATAAAATAATTATATTACTCGTATTTTTTGTGTCGTTAATCTTTCACATAAGGTTATTTTCTTTGATTATCATTATTTCTTAATAGTTTGATAAAACAACGAGTGAAATATAACGAATTTCTAAATTCAGGAACATGAGATAAATGTGTTTTTTTTTTAGTGGTGATACGATATTAGGTTATACATCACACGTATTTTATAATATGTTAGAATATATAACTGGTGGATAACTGGTTCATAAAACATTTCAGTATTTTAGAATTAATAATACATATTCGTTGTCTTGTTTTATTTGTATGAGAATAAGTCACAAGTTCTTTTAATGTTTATACGAATTCCGGCTATTGAAGATATTGATATCAAAATTTAATACTGTATTATTTATTTTGTTTAAATTATATTGTTTCATTTCATTGCATGAAAACTTTTGCAGTAATGGTCAAGGTAGATATCAAAGCTCTAATCTGTTTCCAAGAATAAAAGTATTTTCTAGTCAATGAGCTCCTGTCTGTTATATTTGATTAGTGTTGCCCAGAACATTCGTGCAGCTGTGGGTTAAATGTCTCTGCGTTCGTCTGGCATAGCACAGCTGAGTGTGACAATACCATTTTCATATGAAAAACGGTTTTCCTCGTTCATAGTTGGAACAATCGTGGAATTTCCTAGTTATCAAAAATAGTGATATATATACACTCATTTTAGGCATATCTAAAAAAAAAAAAACTTTATCTGAAGCTTTCGGTGTATTTGTTCAGTAACATGGCATTGGGATATTCCATGAATTAGTTTCCAACGTTATTACATAAACACTTAAAGAGTTGGGATCGCGTTTCATGTGCTTTAAAATAGTAAAGTAAACTTTTTGAAACTTTAAAAAAAAAATACGAATTTGCAGAGTGTTTAAAAACGTGATTCGCAAACACAAACTGACACAGGCAGAGACGTGGTTTATCTGTAATATTTCCTTGAGAAAAAAATTGCTATATATATGTTTTAAGTTTTCTTCCCAATTAGAAGTTCCAAAACAATTTTCTAAACCAAATATTTATAGAGCTCGTAATTAATAAAATTTACAGACGTATTGAATGAGTAACGTAGACAACTTTATTACAAGTTTACTGCAGTAACAAATGTACAACGTTTCGTCAAGATTTTGTCATCATCAGGTAGAAGTATTTTACCTAAACACGGAATAAGTATATGTAGCGAGACAGTTTGCAACAAAACATTGCTCAACGGTCCACTGAAGGTACTTTGGCATCCCAAATGTTGATTGAGAGTGGGGCTGTGTTTTACAATTAAAATGGCTTCTTTGGTTTCGGGTTTGTTGATGTTTGATTTTTTGTTTAGAATTGTTGTGTTGTTAGTAGATATTCTATGGTTTTAATGAGTTGCATAGTAACAAACACAGGAGAGTCTTTTATTATATTCAGTTAATTAAGTTTTCAATTTTCTTCTGGTTTCTCCAATGTAGGGCTTTTGAACAGTTATTACACGTTATTGTTTGTATAAACAACGTTGGTATTGTGTGATTCTACACAATTTTTATTTAGCAATGATTTTAGTTCATGGCCGGGATTTTAGGAGAATTTGAGGTCGACAAGAATCTTGTGTTTAATGCCAACTTTTGTCGAAGTGGGAACTGATTTCAAAGATAAATGGTAAACGGTTGTGTAATGTTGTATTGTTGGTTGGTTCATTTGTATGAGGTTGATCCTTGTTGTTGAGGTTGTGTGAGATTTTTTTTTCAACAATAAATGAGGGAAATAAGTTAGTGTGGATGAAGGAATGCTTTAGAAGGTTGATTTCTTCCTCAATATTATCCGATGAGCAGAGTCTAAGCTAAGTTTACGAAGTTTTTTAGATGTATTTATTTTTATCTGGTTTTATGAGCGGAATTTCAGGGGAAGTAGAGACTAGGATAAGTATTATTAGAGTAAAGTTTGATATAATAATGTTGAGGTTAAGAGAAGATATTTGTTTGTTGTTACCGTCGGGATGTAAGAAGTTTATGTGTTCAAAGAAAGTTTCTGGTGGTAGGTAGAAGTGAATCAGGCAAAAGCATTATCGACATATCCATAACAGTATAGGGAGGATCAAGCGCAGAAGATAGGCCTGTGTTTCGACCTGGCATAAATATGTTGACTAGAACAGGTAAAACAGAATTACCCATGCTTAAACTGTCTATATGAAGAAAGATTTTGTTGTTGAACATGAAGTTAATTCTGGTTGTAGAAAATTGTAAAAGCTTTTGCTGTTGAACATGAAGTTGATTCTGGTTATAGTAAATTCTAAAAGTTTTCGTTGTTGATCATGAAGTTGATTCTGGTTGTAGTAAATTCTAAGAAAGAGATAAAACGTGTATTTGGGATGTGAATTAACAAACTGGGATCACTGATGTGAAGGGCAAGTGCAATATTACACACTTCGTTAGGGGGGAATACAGTAAAAATGAGACGATATAAAAGATATCCATTGAGGTTTTAGGGTGTAATTGCTCTAGTGTGTATCTATTAAAAACACTGTAATCTTAAATAACTAACCATACACCAATAAACGCAAAATTAAAGAATTAAACAGTTTCCAGTCATATGTCTTCTTCGTTACTTACTATATATATTATCGTGTCTAGGTAAACTACATGGATTTAATGATTACAAAACCTTGTCAAAACGTTGTTCATTTCCCACTGCGCTAAACTTAAAAAAATATTTCCTCGTTACTCATTCAAGAAGCCTCTTTATTAGTCTCAAAGTGGGTTCCTAGTCATCAAATTTGTGTTTGTAACTGTTAATGTTTCCATTTTCTTACACAATATTTAACAAAGAATTAGACAAATATATATATGCAGTACATTATACAGTGCTGCAGGTTTCTGTAAGCTTGATATTTAATACTTGTTTGTGTTTATGGAAAAGCTACTAGAGGGAAGGCAACCGACAAGACCCGCCGCCAACTCTCGGGCTACTCTTTTTACTAAAGAATAGTGGCATTGAACGACACATTAAAGCACCCCAAAGTTTCTAAGGACGAACACGTTCGGCTCCGGAGTTCGATTTTGTAGATTGCGAAAAAGCAAAAATAAACTTAACTCTCTCAACACATGGTGTGAAACTGTTTTAACACAAATCATTTGATGGTAAATTTGATAAAGATATGAATAATGAATTGTTACTCACACTAGCTATTAATCACTAAAGTAAATGATTTGCGAGAGTGAAATTCCATAGTAACTTAAAATGTTAAATATATTTCTCATTCTTTTTGATCTTTTATAGTTTAAAGGAAAGTAGCCTATCTGTCTGATTAGATATAGCCAAAACACTTCACACTATGAATGAAATTTCAACAACTAAATTGTAAAATTTTTGCTTCGTTAACATATTTTCGTTGCTGCTAACTCAAGATTATTTACTGAAAGAAGATAGATTTTTAGAAAATATTATAAGAAAACAGCAAAGTTTACTATCAGTTGTCTTAATTCTCAACTTGGGAGCACAGATCTTCCTAATAAGTATTTTTTTTTTCAGCAATATTCGCCAGTGAATTTTGATTTGTTCAGAAACTTCAAGTTTTACATTTCTTTCATTTTTGCCACATACACTTTTTACTACGTCAGTGAATTACAAGAGTTTTAAAATTGTTAAAGTAAAACTATAGACGCTGTTTTAAATTTTCGACGTTGTTAATTGTGTTGTATGAAATATATGAAGTCTTTAAAATTAACCTCAAAACTTGTCCGATCCCATTGAAGTAAAAAACTATAATGTAAAACATATTTCAAGGAATTCAGTAATTTTTAACGTCTAACATTTCTCTGACTCACTTGAATACATCTCGAATGGGAGTGATACAGAGGTCTCTCATTTTCATAACAGATATTCGTACAATTACTAATGCTACTAACGAGAGAGCACGTTGGCTCCTTGTAGGTATGTACCAGAAGGTCTTATACCAGTCGTACCAAGAGAAACTGAACTGGGATTAAAATACTATCATAATACCAATAGTAGCAGAGAAAATACTCCAGGAATAACTAAAATTACATCAGTTCATCAGCTACAGCGTCACATGGAATTAGTAACAAAGAAATGTGCAAAATATAGGGTTTTATTTCACACGATCTTTTAATTTTCGCAACCGTGCAGCACGTGTATTTCTAACAGATTGCGAAAATGATGTACAACCATCGTGCTTGCTGTCAGAAAGTCAACTTTTATTATATGTATATAAGTTGCTCTGTATTTTTTAGATTTTTCTTCAGAATACGGGAAATCCGCTCATGCAATCTGTTTTGTTAACTTGACATTGAATTTGTAAGATAGGTAAAGCTTGGGGGTCTTCTGCACAAAGAATTCGGTGCAATTTTAGAAAATGAATTTTTCACTTTATTGTAGCTCTAAAGAAGCCAAACAAACTATCTAAAAGAAATGTTTGTGACAGGAGGAACTGATAACAACAAAGTTAAGAGAAGAGTCATATTTTATCATCCTGCATCTTTTGTTTCAGTAAAGCTATTTGTTAGATCCAGTAAATTTATGTCACCTCCCACAAATATTGATTAAACTTAAATTACTTTGAGTGAAGTAAATGAATAACTGAAAGTCACATTCTGCATAAATACGCATTTCCCTGCAATCTAATGTAACTGATGTTTGACTGGAATGCACAGTATATTTTCACCAAACTTTAATTAATGTATTATATGATATTTTTATTATTTTTCTGGCTATATTTAAGCGCATTAGATCAGTCAGGTAAAACAACACATATTATGATCAAATGAGTCGTAACATAACTGTTGTTTTCTATTGTGAATAAACGTTTTCCTATTTCAGACTACACAATCGAAACGTAAAGAAAACAACTTTGTCAACTCTGTCTTCATTTACTGACAGCCTCAAATAATCTTTCGTTTTAAGTACATCAAAATTACCGTGAATAAAGAGTAATAAATTTTGAAGGAAAAATTTACTCTAGAATACAGTGTGTTTTATTTATTAGTTCCATTTTTCTATAATAATAACACACGTTTATAATGACAAATGACAGAAAATGTTAGAATGCAAACATTTGACAAATATACAGTATTTACTCGAATGAAAACGAGTGGTCTTGAAAAGCAAATATTGCATCTTTTTCAAATGCTGTTTGTTTTTAACGAGTTTCTGACATGATGTGTGTAATACTGGAGTATGAGGAAACTTGATGATTCACAGAGGCCCCAGTGAACTGATAACTTTCTCCATTATCCATAATTACGTCTATAGTTACACCAAGTTAAACCGTATCCGAAAACAGAACCCGTTAGCTCACCCGACCATGGCACATGAGAACGTATACCACGTTTGATCCCGTTAGCTTATGCGTGAGTGTATGGACATAATTTCGAACTTGGCTACCCCGGAAACGCTAATAATTATAACTCAAAATAGGATGCCAGATTCGCATTCAGCGACTATAAAACTTACTTCCAGACACATCATATCTGCGAGTTTTACCCCCCCCCCCGGTACCCGCTTTGTAGTGAGCTACGATATGCCAGCCTTAAAACTGTGGGAGGAGTTCGCGAACAAACAAATTCACAAACACATAACGTGAATTATTATAGGTTAACACATTAATTAAACAATAGCCTGAAAACAAATCTATAAGTCGCTTCCGATGTAAATATAAATTCCCATGGATTAATGAAAAATATAAATTTCTAGAAAAAATTAATTAATGAAAATCCCCTATAACGAACCATTCTGTACAATAATTGCTGATATTCTTAGTTGGCCCTCTTTTCAGCTTGTGTATCACTGCAGCTTCGATGTATGCTTATAGAATAGTTTGTAAAACTCGAGTTTTAGCTCAAAATATCTGTCGCGACTTTCCCAGATTTTATAACTGTACGCTATAATGGCATTTATTCATCTTTGTTTCAATCGCATGCCCTATTTTACCAGCCTAGGTTTTTCTACAGCTTCAAGTGAAACAACATTTTACTCCCTGTTTAATTTTGTACTGGGCAACACTTTTCATATTTTGTTTTTCAGTAAGTTGCGTAGTAATGATTTTGATTAGACTCGCACTTTGTTTGTTTGTTTTGGATTTTGCGCAAAGCTACACGAGGCTATCTGCGCTAGCCGTCCCTAATTTAGCAGTGTAAGACAAGAGGGAAGGCAGCTAGTCATCACCACTCACCGCCAACTCTTGGGCTACTATTTTACCAATGAATAGTGGGATTGACCGTACCATTATAACGCCCCCACAGCTGAAAGGGCGAGCATGTTTGATGTGATGGGGATTCGAACCCGCAGATTACGAGTCGAGTGCCCTAACCACCTGGCCATGGCGGGCCACGCACTTTGTAGACTTGTTCTGAGAAAATCCTTTACATTTATTTTATTCCAGAAATATGTAGTAGAAAGACAGACCTTTCGATGAGGTAGGTTTCTTGTTCTGTTTGTTTGATTCAAATATTGGCTGACATTCTTAGGGCTGAATAGCTTATTTAAAGGAATCCTTACAAAGACCGTGGACTTCTACATTTTTTCCTTGTAAGTCTTGTGAGGTCAATCCCAGCATTCCGTTGCTTTTGTGGCCTTTGAACTATCAGATGTAAAATTAAGATGTCTGTTCATACGTAATTATATATATATATGGGTTTCTGATGACAAAATACATCCTATAACAGAGTTTTGTGGTTATACTCTCTTGTGAACTCGATAGATTGATGTTGGATTTTGTAATGATATAAAAACTCTTCTAGTTTGTTTATTGAATATGGACATACTGCAAATGTGTCACTCGCAAGGCTGTTTTTAAAGGCTGTTCTTTGTTGAATTCATGCACGTTCACAGACAATCAGTGAAAATAGTGAGCTCATTGGTGCACTATCGATAATGTTAAAATATTCGGAATTCCAGAGAACTAGCTAAGTTCAAACAATGTTTAAGTAATTGATTCAGAAACTCTAGAGGCAGTGAGTTTATGTGTTGCTCGAGGATGTCGTTATTTCCCTTGTTACTAACTGTAATATTATGTGTTTCATGAACCGAAAATCTGATAATGACTAATGGCATACGAAACTTAATAACATAGTTGCTTTTCCTACTAGGATTTCCCTAGTGATTAGCGTGTTGTGTTGGGGGTCCAGGATTTGAGACGTAATGCCATTGAATATACTCTGCATTTTCAGTTGTAATAAGTGGGGCATTCGACTACGTTATTCAGTTTATAGAGTCACACAAAGCCCTTTTGGTGGAAGGTCAGTTATTCAAAATTATGAACGGATATATGTGAACCTAAGGGATTTCTCGATCTGGTCTTAGCCCAAATGCTCATAAGGTGTTCAGGTTGAAAATTCCAATTCCAGCTCCTCTCCATTTTTGTACATTTCTTTAAATAGTTTAACTTGATGAAACTCGAGTCTTCATATTTGAAACATGCTATATTAGGAGTGAACCAACTAAGAAATCCAACAAAGTTGGGATAAGGGAGACGTTCACCCTTTATGGAACTTTTCTTGTAAGTGCTCGTACGAGACGCTTTCCATATTTAATGTACAGATAAATTGTTGTAGTTTTATTTGAAATTTTTGTTTAATACTTTGCTGTTTACAACGTGTCTCACTTAATTCCCTGTTGCAAACGTCACGTTCTTTACCGCAATAATAGCAAGTTACGTTTCACCCTCTTATTCCGTTGAGCCTAAAGAAAGTAGCAGCACGCAACTTAAACCTTGCTATACATAAAGTAAAAATAACTAAACGTGTCATATTCTTGTGCACCTTTTTCCTATGTAAAGCATTATAACTTGCTTTGTCGTTAAGGGTTTTTTGAACAATTTTCTTGTTGTTTAGATGTGGTGATTCTAGAAACTATCTTTACGTGTTATGTCGTTAAAGGTCTCGATTGATCTATTTCATAGCTTTGTTTTTACATGTCTTTTCTTCTTTCGTTAGTTG
This sequence comes from Limulus polyphemus, assembly GCF_000517525.1. Lineage (NCBI taxonomy): Eukaryota > Metazoa > Arthropoda > Merostomata > Xiphosura > Limulidae > Limulus > Limulus polyphemus. The sequence continues at coordinate 842,300 of NW_013665736.1, read as the reverse complement.
TCCGATTCAGATGATGGTGTTTTTGAGATTATTTCCTGTTAGCAGCATAAAATACACGAGTTACGCAACTCGACAAAAAGTTCAATCTGTGTACACGTATAAAACAATGATGTTCGAACAAAAAATATAAACTTGTAGCTCTTTCACAAGTACTGAGATCCTTTTACTAGCTTCATTGACGCACTGAACATATTTAAATTCACTAGTTTTACAACTTACAGATAACTGGTTCTGTCCCGTACAAAGACACTACAGGCTTAGGTCAATATTCCATTTAATACTCTAATTTGTAGTGCAGTTATACAAAAATAAGACTGCATATATTACGTATTGTTAGTAACCAAGATATACGGTAGTTTAGTACGTGCTGCCAGTATTCAGGATACACAGCACTGAACTGGGTACTGCTAGTTCACAAGATAAATAGTATAAGGTAGTGTGTAATTGCTTAATGTTCAAAATTCACAAGATAGGAGTGTGTAATACCTGTTCACAAGGTAGTTTTTCTAATTATCATTTACTCCGAATATTCTAATTTTTTTTAAATAATCTGAAAAACCTAATTATTTGCTTAGTAAGAAAAAGTTTGGTTTACGGTAAGAACAAATATCACAGTTTGCTCAGGCTTGTTATTATTAACCGGTGTAGTTTTCTCTCTAAGCCTCTTTTATTTTCTAAGTTTATAAGGTTCTGTAAATAAGCCACTATAGGCTTTCATTATAACCATTCGTTCATATTATTGTTTATCTTGTAAACCAGTATTACACAGTCCTATCTTGTGAAGTTTGAGCATTAATCTTACATAATATATCATTGTTTACCTTGTGAACCAGTATTACACACTCCTATCTTGTGAATTTTGAGCATTAATCTTACATACTACATCATTGTTTATTAATTGTAAATTGTTGAAAAACTAAAACCCAGGTGCAAATTTATAGAAGTTGTAATTAAAAACTCTAATAGTAAAAAAATAGGACGTAAAGAACAAAGTTCCTTATGTAATACAAGAACCATTCGTCTGAGGGGAATTTAAAACGTGGAAACTCGTAAAATTCATCAATTATACATGTCATGAACGTAGGCAGGGAATACAGAGGGCCAGATCGCTGAATTGTACCGATATATGAATAAACTGTTCCGAGGGGTGTGCTCCCGAAAACTCACCCAGTATAGCTACGCCACTAATTTCCGTTTTACTTCAAAAGTAGCACCCCCCCCTCTCTTATAGATTTCCGCCTAGGCCATTTACCTTACTTTGCTTTGCTTTTACCAAAGAACCTCTGAGCCAACAAGGCGATGTATGATATTCCACCTCCTTCCTGTACATTATCAACTGTCTTTCAAATTTTACTCAATATGCACTGTTGTATGAGAAATCAAAGTGTGTTCGTCAACCCCAAACTGAAAAGAAATGGAGAAAATACAATGATTTTCTCATTTTATAGGTGAGGATTTTTTTTTACTAAATTTTACCTGAGATCATGGTTTTATTGTAATGTAATGTCTGTAAAGATCCTTACGAAGGCAGTAGTAATCGGGATCTGTAAGGAAAACTAGAGAATTTTCTGTCAAGATGGCGCATATCTCGAAGGAAAAAATGTTAGAAACATCAGATTCAAAGCTTACCTGCAAGTGTAAGGTAATGAAATGTTCGAAGTGCTACCAGAGCAGCAGATGTATATGCGAAGATGCAACTGAAGTTAAAAAATTATACCTGAAATACTAGTTAAAAGAAAACATGCATTTTTGTCGTTTAAAGCAAACGCTCTTCGTCAGACTGTCGCAGTATGCTAGAAACTTCAAGTTTTTTAACTTACACTTTTCACCAAAGCCTATTATCTTACCATAGGTTGTTGTTCTTACTAGCAACACTACCTTTATGGTAAAATAAACAGTAACAACAAACAAACTATTTCGTTCTTGTTCTCGTCCACAAAGTCATGATCTCAATATATATATATCTAGAACCACGAGTAACATATTTAGCATTACCCCTTCCCAACGTAATATATTTTCGTTGCTTGGATGACATTTTTAATCAACATTATACTTTCTAACACACATATTAAAAACCTGACACTAAAAAAAAATTGTCATTATTACAACCATTTTTTTTAAAACACAAAAATAATTTGGAATTATAACTTTACTGTTCAGGAAAACCTTTTCTGCTATTATTTAAAATATATTCTAGCAACCTTAAAATTAATCCACGTGAGCTCTGATGCATTTTGTTCCCTCCCTTACAAACCAGGAGTGTCTCAAGCAAAAGGACGTTCACAGATACGCTTTAGTTGTGAGTGCTAATGGAAATTCTCGTCAAATTGATTTTCGATCTATAGAAAAAAGTTTAAACTTTCTTGTGAAAAAAGGTTTAAAATGACTTTTATGAGGCTGTAGTTTATCGATGAGAATGCGCTCTCTGTGGTGTTTTTTTATATGAGGAAACGTAGAAAGAAACTCAGTTACGAATGTATAACACTTTATTATCACTTATCTGAAACATAGAAACATCATTATTATGTTGAAGGAGCAAAAATATGAACTAGCGATGTATGTATGTTAAAACAGATCTCTTAACAAAATCTATGATACCTAAACTTAAAAACGCATTAAGTCTCGCGTCTTTGTTAAGTGACGTCATGACTAGCTATATAATTGGCTAATTTATACTGGAATTACTAGACTAGTTATACAGGCCACATTTCTTTTTTTTTTCACTTCATAAAAGTATTATAATTTTATTAAAGCTCAGAATTTCGACTGAGCTGTTTTAACTTCTATCTTTAATAATGTATGGGGCATTGTTAACTTTTATGAGAAATAAAATGCATTGCTAGAACAAAAGTTTGAGCAGTGTTATATAATTTACTGGATTTAATGTATTCTCAATGCACATTTCAATATAAGTTGCATTGGTGAGTGTACTGGTAGCAAATAAGACACAAAATACTGTGTAATTTAATGCAAGTAAATAATTAGTACTGAAAATACAATATTGTAACACATACTGCTGGTATTTAAAACACTGTTAGTATACAATACAGACCATATTACAATATATTCTGCTAATATAAAATACTAATAAGCGTAATATATATTCTTTATTAAACAAGAACTAAAACACCACATGTGCTTATTATTATATATATAATATAAGCATACTATAGTACATTTTGATACAAAAATACACTTAATAGTTAGGTATTAAAATAAAATCCACGTATAATTCTCTTGTTTATACTGCTAGTATACATATAATACAAACAATCTGTTAACATATAGTAAGTATGCACGACACCGGCAATAATGTAGTGCAAATGCTTTGTTTGTTTGTTTTGAATTTCGCGCAAAGCTACATGAGGGCTATCTGCGCTAGCCGTCCCTAATTTAGCAGTGTAAGACTAGAGGGAAGGCAGCTAGTTATCACCACCCACCGCCAACTCTTGGGCTACTCTTTTACCAACGAATAGTGGGATAGACCGTCACATTATAACGCCCCCACGGCTGAAAGGGCGAGCATGTTTGGTGGGACGGGGATTCGAACCCGTGACCCGCAGATTGCGAGTCGAGCACCCTAACCACCTGGCCATGCCGGGCCAAAATTTTATGAGGGAAGATTAACGTTTCATTGCATTACAAAAAAGCGCAAGCCCCGTTCTTTGTTTTATTTTCACTTTAAAAAGATATTACTTCAGGATATCCATTACTCTTTAAAGCTGACTATAAAATTAATGTTTTTTTGCTTTTATTACTCCACCTGAGCCGTTAATAATTAGGCCAAAGTATCACCAAGTTAATTTACTGGACACCACATTTTGGGTACATTTGTTCGGATTCTTTTTTTTTTCGAATTTATTTCTGTGGGTTCAACTGTGATAGGTTTAAAATAAATTTCTCATTTAATTACTTCACAAGGATTGTCACTAAACTTGTTTAAGGATGATCCTCACTTTTTAAGGATCATTAGTTAGTAAAAGATGACTCCCCACTTGTTAAGGATCATTAGTTCGCACTCTGAGTCAGTTTCTAACTGCCAGTTCCTTTAGAAATCATTAGTTGAAAACGCTAGATAGACTCTCTAGAGTGTCATTTCTGTTCCATTTACAAAATTAGGAATAAACTGAAATTTTATAAGCACTCTTAACAAGATCTTTGTTGATGATAATTACTGCAAAATCTCTTGTTTATTTAAGCTAGTTTTCTAATGATTTCTAATGGATATTCCATCTATTATCTCAAGCTTGGTCTAGCAGCTCTTGGGCATCTGCAACATTAATTTTAACACGATGTTTACGGAGTTAATCATTACTTGTATTGCTAAGAGAAACGTTAATTAAGAAGTTTTAATTTTAAGAGGTAGTAATAAAATTGTTAAACAGTAGCATGTAGAGTAATTTCGTTTAAAATTAATAAAGAGAAAGTTTGAAAAAAAAGACATTCAGTCTATACAGTATTGCTGAAATAAACGATACCGGAAAAATATTTTACATGCGACCAACTAGAACAACCAACTCTCCTTTGAAATATCAGAATTACTATTTGAACCATTAGAATAAATTATATATGATATTAAAAAAGCAAGCATTGCTTTAGTAAAATGCCAGTTTAGCAGCTCACATATTTTTTTGTCCAAACCGAAATGGTCCAAATCGAAACGAAGCTACTTAATTCAGAATAAGGATGTTAGTTATTTACTATCTACCATGTTATTAAATACAATTCTTATTTACTATCTACCTTAGTTTCCACGTGTTATTAAATACAATTGTTATTTACTATCTACCTTAGTTCCCGCAGTTATTAAATACAATTGTTATTTACTAGCTACCTTAGTTTCCACGTGTTATTAAATACAATTGTTATTTACTATCTACCTTAGTTCCCACATGTTATTAAATACAATTGTTATTTACTATCTACCTTAGTTTCCACGTGTTATTAAATACAATTGTTATTTACTATCTACCTTAGTTTCCACGTGTTATTAAATACAATTGTTATTTACTATCTACCTTAGTTCCCACGTGTTATTAAATACAATTGTCTTTTGACAGATATTGCTTCAAATTCTAACGGACCGGGTGTGGCATAGTGGTTAGTGTTCTTACTATGAATCCGAGAATTCATGGTTCGTGGTCCTTTGTCTCAAAAACGCGCTTCACGCTTTAGAGCCGTGGGTACTTTTTATTGTGAGGAGCAAATCCCACTATTCTGTGAGACAAAAATTTTTATACTTTTATGTGAAACAAAAAAACAGTTTTATTAGTTATTTATCTTACATTATCATTTTTTATCTTTCATAATATTTAATTATTATTATTTGTTCTTATTTCATCCTAATTAATAATGTCTTTATATTTTTAATAATATGTTTTTCTTAAGTTATTTGTAGCCAACTTTTGCAATTTCCTTTTTTAAAGTCATTTCCATACTTTTTTTTTCTTTCTTTTACCAGTTATTGTGTTTCTCACACTTCTCTTTTCCATTTGATTAATGGCTTAGTGGTTATGGTTACCTGGACCGTGAACCCTAGGGTTTATGGTTTGCAAACTGCTGGCGTAAAAATTTCCTTTGTCCTCTTGGCCCATGGATGCGCTATAAAAGTAACAGAAGACTCTTATATTCTATCAGAATATAGTTGTAAGTGGATGCTATTGACCAAATTTCTTTAGCTTATCGGTTAAAAATTAGGAATGTTTAGCGTAGATATCCATTGCATAGCTTTGCGCAAAATCTAACAGCAAACGAACAACATTTTTCGTCCTATTCCCGTTATTTCGTGCACTTCCAACATTTGCATTTTAAGCCAATATAAACTAATTTGTGTTGTCAGGGTGAAATGTCACACGTACTCATGATTTCACTGAAGATCGCTTCATTAACGTTCATAATTTTACTTCACCTCTGAGAAAGGAAGGTCTTCTTTACGAAAGCGCCTGAGCTATTGGGATTTTTTATTTTACGATTTAAAACACCAACAGTTTTGTATGCGAAATAAGTTACTTGCACACGTTTAAACAAAAGCTATTTAATTTCAAAAAACTTAGAAAATGATTCCACTGTGACTTCACGCACCAAAAATTGGCAACCGAGTCACAACTAGAGAAACCATGGCTATGGACGTTAGCTATCACCTTATCTTAATCACATAATTTCTTATTCTTTATGAAAGCATTGAATTAAACAAGAACCAGTGTCTAGCTGTTAAATTAACGGTTTATTATACAGTAGTTTTATTTAACCATTACAAAGTATATTTATATTTTAAAATTCACAGTTTTGTTGGAGTTCTGTCATTTCTTCTTTCAAGGTTCATATCAATTTTCGTTTTTATAACTTCACATACGGTTTTGCTGTGTCTGAATTGCCTTATTTTACGTGTTCATGTTTTATTCTGTTTTTAGTTTCGTAAATATTTTTAGCTAAAGAAAGGAGAAACAGAAATTTTGACTAGTTTTAGTGAAGTAACAATTTCTTAAGACATATATTTTACACGAGCTCTGTCAGAAAAACGTTTTTGCATTCAAAGAACCGAAGAGAGAGCCAATAAAAAAATCAATTTACTATACTGGAAAGTCATCAGTAAAGAAAATTTAAAAGCAGGAAAAGATATAAAGTTTCAGAAGTGTTTTTCCATAAATAACTCGCGGTTTTTCTGTGGCTAAAAGTTATATATCTCTCAGTCTGGCTCAAAACTATATTTCAAAAGCCAAGATAGCAGATTTACATTTGTAAGTTATGAATCTGAAAAATGCACATAATTTTATTTATACGAAAAATATTTAACCCATCTGTGAACATACAATTTTTAAATTACCGATGTGTATTTATATCTATTGATAATGGTGGGGCCCACATTTTTGTATTTTTCCCTGTTACAACTCTCAGTGTAAAGAACTGATAAAAATGGGTGAAATATTTAATTTTTTGTGTAAATTACGCAGGAGATTCCAGTAGTAAATACTGAGATTAAATGTAATATTTTTATTTACATTTTATGTGTGACTCATGTATTAGGAATAATGTCATGGATGCACAAGTAATGAATGTAATGAATAAGTAGTTTACGAAAATGTGTTCAAAAACAAATGGGGTCCAGGGAATTCTAACAAATAGCTACTGGTTGAAAGGACTTTTGTGGTTATTGGTCAAAAAAGTGTTCTTTCGAAAGGAAACCTAAAACAGTACCATAAACGCTTTTATTAATTGAACAAATTACTAAATTTTTAAACGTTGTAAATCTACGTTTAAATGCAACTGATCAATAAAATACTGGTGCTAAAAATATCACAAAAGTAACTTAGTGAATCAGGATAACTTTTCTGTGGTCCCCCCCCAAAAAAAAAATCTGAAATGATATACTTTAATGTTTCGCTACCTAACGGGAATTTTTTCTTCATATGTTAATTAAAAGGTGATGTCAAAATTTGTTAACAATACTTTTAAAAATTCAAATATAATGATGCTAAAAGATACGGTGTCTAGTTAAAGAAACATAAGTTACATATGTGCAGGGTGAAGCAAAAGTAGCTATACAATTGGTACTATGATATAGTTGGTATTAAAGAAACTACAACGAAGACAGTTGAAAACAATCTAATTGGCAATGAAGAGTTATCTCACCAACACCAAGTTATGGTAATATGTTATCACACTATCTTACTAAAGGTTCTAAATTTGCTTTATTAGTAGTTCGATATCTATTAGAAACAACCAATGTGTTAGAGTTATTTCAAAAGCTGAGTTGAAAAACTGTTTGAAAGAGATTTAATTGGCGAACATCGAAACTTTTAGTATATATTGTATGATAGAAAGGCAGTACTAAATGAAATATTTTGATGTTGAACATGGGCTTTACCCGTCTTTTTGAGTTTGTTTGGATTATTTCCTATGCCTGTTTAAGTTTGTTTCAATGATTTCCTACGCCTGTTGAAGTTTGTTTCATTGGTTTCATACACCCATTTGAGTTTGTTTCAATGGTTTCATCCAGCTGTTTGAGTTTGTTTTTATGGTTTCATACACCTATTTGAGTATGTTTTAATGGTTTCATACACCTGTTTGAGTTTGTTTTATGGTTTCATACACCTATTTGAGTATGTTTTTATGGTTTCATACACCTGTTTGAGTTTGTTTTTATGGTTTCATACACCTATTTGAGTATGTTTTAATGGTTTCATACACCTGTTTGAGTTTGTTTTTATGGTTTCATACACCTATTTGAGTATGTTTTAATGGTTTCATACACCTGTTTGAGTTTGTTTTTATGGTTTCATACACCTATTTGAGTATGTTTTTATGGTTTCATACACTTGCCTGAGTTTGTTTCTATGGTTTCATACACCTGCTTGAGTTTGTTTCTATGGTTTCATACACCTGCTTGAGTTTGTTTTGATGGTTTCATCCTACTGTTTGAGATTAGTTTGATTTGATAGTACACGTCTCTGATATTGCACGTTCTATGGTTGAAGCACAGTTGTGAAAGTGGGTTATAGATTGAGGTATGAATGGCGTGGAACCACAATGTATTCCCAAAGCTTAGTCTAACCAATGAAGAGATTATAAGATAATAAAATGAATAGCGGAGATCACGTTATTTATTAATTATTTTGCATTTTCAACGCGAATGGCACCTTATGCCACAGGTGGGTTAAGTGTTCATGTGAGAGTTCAAGACTCAGACACAGTTATTTCTAATTTAGAATTGCTGACTAGAGAACCCGTAAACAGCACTTAATGTTAGGCACTTAATCGTTACGGTTATAACGCTCTCATAAATGAAAACTCGTGGCTGGAGTTTGGGATTTTCGTTCGGCAGTCCTGAACGATAAACAAATAAAAGTAACTACTATAATTCTCATAAAGTTTTCTCGCAAAACGAAACATAAACACAACAACAACAACAACAACAAGGTAGAGCATAATCGTGCACAATTAAACCCTAACGTTCAATGTGTTAATTTTCGTGGTTAAGTTGACCTCTTTCCTATAAGCTCACATATATCTATATTGTTCATTTTTTAATTTATGTAACATCACGATGTCCCTTGTGTGTTGAACTCTGAAAATATATACCTTCAGTTTTCAAACATGAAACATTTGTATATCTTTTGTGTCGAACAGGTGTCCCAGAGGAAAATATATCTTAAGAAGACCTGATCTTTTATCAGTAAAATAATAGCTTGGGTGTATTCTAGTAGATAGAGTAGTCGGATTTTGAATCATATCAATAGGATTTATCAATAAATATTGATCAAGTAGATGTTGAAACCGTTTTTAACTGTAATCATTCGTGCGACACACTTGTGTCAAGTTTAACAGCGTTGCTACACTGCGAAATTTGCTAGTTATGACAAAAGGAATACAGGAAAAAAATGAGGCACTCGGACATCAGTAAGTAACAACTAATGGCATTGTTAAACTACAAATATATAAGCTATTGTTAGAACTGTTTCCAAGTTCAGCATGTGCAAAGTATTCCCTTCTTCCATTTTTGTTTTCACACTAAACAATTTTTACTCACTCCAACAAACTATATCTAATGAACAATATCTGTTTGAAAGGTTGTAACTAAACACACCATTCTTTGCGACTTGTACTTTGATAATATTTAGTTCTAAGAGTTTTCACTTTTATACACGCATGTTAAGCAACTGTAAGGATGGTTAAAATAGAATATTCGACTCATCAAAATTGAACGATAAGTTGTTGTAAAATAATTTAATTTTATTGGTTATTTGCGAATTTGATTTACTTGTTTGTTGTTAAGCGCAAAGATACAAAGTGGACTATCTCTGCTATGTCTACAGTTGGGAATTGAACCACCGATGTTAGCATTACAGACCATCAAGCTTATAACTGAGCCACCGGAGGATAAAAAAGTTCGAGTACATAGTAAAAAGTTTCAAGAAGTATTACATTCTTTATTTTTACGAGAAAATAACTTAATTACACGATCCACGTTTTCATTCTGAAAAAGGAATAGGAAACAGCTTTAAAAATAAGTTTATAAATATAAGGTATTTGCTTTAGGATTAATGTAAGTGATAGTAAAAAAATCACGCATTTTAATCTAGATAATAGTTAAGAAATTATTATCTGGATTACATTTAGGAGAGGGTGAGTAAAAAAAATCATGTAACTGGATTACATGGCGGCATTTTTATCTAACTTCTAATTTTTTTTAAATTTTCCTAGCAAAAATATTTCGCAGAGATGCCTACTTCGACGATGTGGCGTGGTCTAGTGGTTAGCGTGCCTGGACTTTGAATCTGAAAATTCGTGGTACGCGTCCTACTTCCGTAAAACGTGTCCTGTACTTTGAGGTTGAGGATGTGATGTAAGAGGGATGTTAAAATTCTAACTATATGCTCAGACAAGAATAGTTCAAAATTTGGAAGTGGGAACTGTTGACTAGCTGCCTTCAGTATAGTCTATCGCTTCAAATTCTAACACTATGCACTGTTGGTCTTTTCTTTAGCTTTGCTTGAGAATTCTAAAACAATCAAGAAAATCAAACGATAATATTTTGGTGATTCGGTGTTAAAGCATTGGATATAACCGCTTCAACTTAAGAGCAGGGGGGTCTGACAAGCAACGTGCAGGCTACGGGATCGAATCCTACCACCGAACAACCTTGCCTTTCATCCGCGGGGACTTTATAATGTGACGTGTTGGCAAAGAATATCCCAAGAGTTGAAGGCGAGCGGTGTTGACTAGCTGCCTTTTCTCCAGTCTATCACTTCAAAAGAAGGGATGGCTAACACAGACAGCACTTGAATGGCTTTGCGCTAAATTCAACAAACAAAAATAAGAGTAGCCATTTCACTTTAGTAGCCGACACTCATTAATTTACCATGAAAAAAGCGCGTATGAAAAGTTCCGAAAAACGTTTTGTTAATTGTTATTGCTTGTACTGATGCCACCGAGGAGGTCGAAATATATTTGAAATTAAAGTAATAAGTGTGGTCGCACGATATTAGAGAACACTTTGATAAGATACTTTAATCTTTATACTTGTGTAGCGGTGTCAATGCGTTACACTCTTTACAGCAGACATTTATGCTCCGGAGGGCCATGTTTGGGAGATTTTTTATTTTGCCAGAGAAAAAAAAAAAAATGTAAGAGGAACTGACTGTAAAATTCTTCCAGCTGTAAGAAAGAACCGTATGATTAGTCTAAATATATACTACAGGTTGCACTTCACGCTCCAGAAGGCAGTTGCAAGGGATGTTTTTCTGCCCGTTAAAATAGAATTGAAAGAGCTGAGTAGGAAGCGAGCAAGGCGATATTTCAAGAGAGGCTGTGAAAAGGGGTGTCTCTTGTGAGGAAGATTGGCAGCAGGAGGTGCAAAAAAGAAACGAGAAAAACACGTTCCATCGTTGCCGCTGTAGAGGGCGTGACACACGGATATATTGCCTTATAGTACAAAGACTATAGTATCTTAACAAGTGTTCTCTAATATCGTTACAACTGCCCACCACTTTATACTATGTAATTTACTTGGATACACTTAAATAAATATTCTACACATTCAAGTTAATATTTCTCCTGACAACACCATTACAAAGTATAATTTGATGTTCTTATTAGGGTATCTGAAAAATAATGTTATCCAATCCTTAGTTGGCCTGTAAAAACTTGTGCTTCCCTAAAACAATGATATAGCATCGTTAATAGTTTCTCTGAAGTGATTATTCCACTTATCCTTATACTAAACTGGATTGCGTACTGGCAGTCGTCACTCTGTTGACACTTGACGTCAAGCGGTAGCCGTATTGTTGGTCCCTAAATTGTCAAATGTAACTACGTTAATGGTAAGGATATTTAAGTGATGGTTGAATTCTTTGTAGTAATTTCATTGTTTCAGTTTTGGATATCTTAGTTTTATGACATCCCTTGTCAGTTCACTACGTACATTTGAATTTATTTCTATATTACTTTCTATTTATTATGAAAAGAAAATTGCTGTATAAAGTGCAAAAAATTCTTGGTTGTAGAATTGTCATTGAAAAAATAAAGAGAGCTATGATTGGCAATATTGTGTTGGTCTAACCGATTATATTGTTGTTTACTGTGTTATAAATAATAAAGTGACAAATTTCAGTAGAAGCTGTATTAAAGTATAAAGTGCAGTATAAACACAATGCACAAAACTATTAAGTGCTGCAGTTCACTATTTATTAATACAGCATAACAAAGTTATTTTGAATACCAATACCACATATGTGTACAAGTAGGCTAATAAAGTACATATACTACTGAATTAAGTTGAATTATACTACACTATTTATATGTGTTGTTGATTTTCACATTTAATGTCACAGATTATAGGATAATTGGTTGATAAATGTGCTACATACATCTGAAAGTTTGTAAAGTAGCACTTTCTACACTTTGGATATTGTACAAACATTGTATACTCCATACAGTTTGAAGCTACGGATGTTTAAATAAAATTATGTAACATAGAAAGGTATTTTTCTCACTTTTTTCAACTTGCAACTTTTGCAGATTGTTATTTAACAAGGTGATGGATTCGTATTTTTATATAATTCATAATTAAACACTTTATCAAACTGAACACGAAGTGTACAATAAATATATATCTACATAAACCAGAGAAAACTTCATTCAAAACATCACTTTGTATTCTAAGGCTAATTGTAGTTACTATAGGAAGTTCACCATTTGTTGACTTAAAAAGACTTGCCAAACATGCTTTAATTACACTTGTTGATGCCTTTACAAAACCATTTTACTTACTTGTAAACGTTTCTAGAATTTTCCTTGGTGACGCGCCAGCGATCTTTCATGACATGTAAAATTGATGTTTCATGTATGACAGCGCAGATTTCCTGCTGCCTTTTATATGCAGCTGTGGACTGTCGATCAGTAGGGTAGTTATTACAACCGCAAGAAAAGAGTTTCAAGTGATCCTAGCTTAACTTATATGTCAAAAGACACTTCAAGGAGGATGACGATAGTGACACTAAAGTTGCATATAATTGTTGCCCACACTGATTGCAGTTAGAAAAACCCATTTTTGTAATTTTAGCCAATCAAATCTAAGAGTCTATCAAATATTCTTATAACTTATTCTTTCTTGCAAAATGTTATGGCATCTGTCACATTTGAGTATAAAGTTCGTACTGCAACGTGAACTTTCATTTTTTGCTTCTGCCACTGAATGTACATTGACCGTAATATATTTACTAGGTGTAACCCTTCTTGTTCTTGCAATTTGTGAAAATCGGTAATGAGCTGCCGTTAATATATTCGCCATCTTCACTTTCTAAACATTTCTCATTTGCAAAAGTGTTTCGAATGAGATATAACATTTGGCATATATAAAGAATGACATAAATTTTACATTTATCCAGTCTGTAGTGGAAAAACCATGGCTGTAAGTTTCTGGTGACATATTGGCCTCCAGTTCCTTCAACACAATGAAGTGGCAATTTGGACAATCACATACAATTACCACGGTTGTAATCTTAACTTCTAACAGTTGCTATAGTATATTCTCACCAAGTGTGCTCATTCGTGTCTTGTCATGGCATTAATAAAGAAATAACCAACTGACACCTCCAAGTGGCTGTTTAGAGAAACAATTATAATCACCAAAATACTGCTGGAAAGAGGATATGTATCGTCTTCTGTACATGTACCAACATCAAAATAGCCAATACGTTTCTTTCCATCCCACTCCATACGTTTTCTTATGCTCATTTCATCTATCGTTAACGCACCAATAACTCTACTAGTTCCTTCTCTTCCTTTCTTTGTCATTTGTTGTAATGCATTAAATGTGTTTTGTGTAAAACCTGGTGCCCCATTAATACTTTGATACTATTAGGTTGTCTAGAAATTATTGTCGCCTTTTGGAACACTTTCATTAACCCCCCCCCCCCAAAACACACATCAGTATAATAGTTAAACAAACAGCCTAAACGTCACGTCAGTGTAACCTATATAATGTGTAAAGTTTAATATACTCTAATGCTTTATAGTGATTGCACACGACGAGACACACATTCGGCATGTAATGCTGTTTGAATACAAGAAGGGAAACAACGTCTCTGTAGCCACAAAGAACATCATAGAAGTTTATGGAAATATTTTGAACGTTCGTAAGTGTGAATGATGGTTCAGAAAATTTCGTTCAGGTGACTTCAGCCTTAAAAACTGTGATGGCAGGGGCCGACATGTTGGAATTGATATTGATGCTCTGAAGACGCTTGTTGAGTTTAACCCAAGGCAACAAACTCGTGAAATGGCCCTGACATTGCACGTCTCTCATGAAACAATACGTAATCGTCTAAGAAATATGGGAAAACTCCATAAAGAAGGTATTTGGGTGCCTCACGAACTCTCCG
>NW_013665736.1:815931-826931 GCF_000517525.1 Limulus polyphemus | reverse complement strand
TAATCAGGGCATTGACAGCCTGATTGTAAGATGGAAAAATATCATCGATAAGAATGGAGACTATTTCATTTACTAAATGTTTTGTTTTGATATATAAGTTGTTCGGGTTTTTTTCATCTAAAAAAAGCGACATTAATTGTTTGACGACCTGATACTTTCGAATAATGGAATAATGTGATAGAGCAAGACTGAAATTACATTTTATAAAATTATAGGCTTTGGTGGAGTAAAAAACTGCACTGTCAAGGCTAAGTGCCCCCCAGTGGCATAGCGGTATGTCTGCGGACTTACAACGCTAGAAACCGGGTTTCGATACCCGTGGTGGGCAGAGCACAGATAGCCCATTGTGCAGCTTTGTGCTTAACTTCAAACAAACAAACAAACAAGGCTAAAACTGCAAGAATGGGGGATATGTTTTCTTAAACGTTGTTTTTCTTTGTTAATAAGCAATATCCTTTTAAGGATTTATAAATGGATATCGAAAAAGGTGCTGTTTAGCGTATCAAAACTATTGGTGGATATTAAATGTTAGTGTTTTTCAGAGCTGGAACAATCACCTTAAATGAAATAACGTCTGTTCTTTTATTGTAGGACTATCACTCACATAACACCTGGGATCCAGAAGTAAATGATCTTTAACGTTGTTTTGTACATATACTGTACTTGAGGTCACTGGATTTGAGCAAATTTTCAGATGTACACGAAGTGGAAGAAATTAGTCTTCGCACTGATGTCTTCTTTTTGGCAAACTGTAAATAAATCATAACATATAACTGAATCAACAATTTATTAAAAGCTATTTATTCCCCCGGTCTTTAAACAAGTGCTTCATTACTTGGGCAACTTGCTTTGTCGGTTGACAATTGTAATTGTTATTGAATTTCTTATTAACTGTTAACTTGTAAAGAAATGTTATATGCCACTAGAAAAAAAATACAGACAAATATGTATAGACAGACACAGCAATGACTAGCATTATTTTGGCTTACATATAGAAATGAATCTTAAAAATAGAAATGGTATCATAACTGCTTGGTAGATTTAAAATACATTCTCACTGATATCACAGAGATGTTATGTTTTTTTTAATCAGATACAGAACAGATTACTATGAGTCTTTAATATACTCACAATCTTCTATTAATTAGTTCCTTAACAGTACCGCCACCCGGTGGGATAGCGGTAAGTATACGGACTTATGACGCTAAAATCCAGAGTTCAATTCCCCGCGGTGAACACAGCAGATAGCCCAATGTGGCTTTGCTATAAAACAAACAAACAACAAGCAATACGTAACAGTCCTATAGGCCTATGTGAGATATCGATTTATTTCATTTACTTGTGTTGTTATAACATACTTTTGCTAGTAATTATAAGCTTTATGTAATAACGACTTCAAACAGGAACTCGATTAAGATGATAGCTACCATATCATAAAAAATTAAAAGAAAATTGTGATAGTTATATGTGCTTATTAGGTAATGTTAGCCTTAGTTAAGTAACATTACTGCCATTACGATTTCAGTTACTGTGGTATAGCAAGAAGTTGCAATGTGTTTGGCTAGACATGCAGATTTTACAATGAGATATTGAAAGTATAAGGAGCTGCTAATACCAGCTCTTGTGCTGCCAAAGGTATGGGGGCATTCCCACAGAAAATTAACAAATTAATATAATATAAAGTTGCTATATAAGTCACATATGTAAAAGTGGGGGTGCTACAGCATCCCGGTTCCGACGCCTCTGAGTTACTATATTCAATAATGTAATATTTTGGCAGTGGCAAATAAATTCATATTAATTTATTTAAGGGAAAAACCAAAACTAAAATGCTTACTAGTGAAACGATAAATGACTAGCTCTTGGTCTATTGTTACAATTTTATGCAACACACATTGGCATTTTTTTACTTTAGATACTGGTTGCAGCTAGAAAACTCTACGTCTGAAAGTACGACAATGGAAACTACTTTATAACTTCCGGTGACTTCACGTGGAATGGTCAATATTCAATATAGAGATCAGTCTCTTTTTTCAGATCATGAGTGAGAAGCCATTACAGCAAAACAAATCTATTAATACTTTTTAATACACTTTTAATAGCCAGTAACTTGAGTAAAAAATGAATCTGACGAAAGGCTATAATTATAGGCCTATTTAGCAACTGCGCCGATTTGTCAGCTAAATATACTTATTCATAGCGGTATTTAGTTTTATACTGGTAAACCTCATTGAGGTGGCTCCCAAAAATATAAAACATGCATAAAGACTCTTAGAGTAAACGTTATAACTTAAATACCTCAAAGAGACAAATTACTCAGGAGTTATCAATTTCACGAGGTTTGATGGTCGAGACCAGTATGTTATTGAGAAAAATAATATGTTTTGGTTTAGAAGTTACAATACAATACTACAATATGTTTACTGAGAAAAATAAAATGTTTTGGTTTAAAAGTTACAATACAATATGTTTACTGAAAAAATAAAATGTTTTGGTTTAGAAGTTACAGTACAATACTACAAAGATCTTACTGAAAGAAATGGAAAATTTTTGGTTTAGAAGTTACAGTACCATACTACAATATGCTTACTAAGAAAAATTAAATATTTTGGTTTAGAAGTTACAGTAAAATACTACAATACGCTTATTGACAAATATATATTGCTCTGGCTTGAAATATACTTACTGAGATAAATAAAATGGTTTTAGCTCAGAAGCTACAGTGCCAAAGAACTTAGAAACCACTTGTAACGCTTAATGAAATTTTGGTAACAATTCCCCAGGTGATCTTTTGCAGGAACATCTTACAGCAATCACATTCAAACTTCCTTTAACGTTACCAGAAACACTATAAAGAAGACGCCTAATCTTATCGTTTGTTATTAAGCGCAGAGCTACAAAATGGGCTATCGTGCTGTGCCCTACACGGGTATCGAAACTCGGTTTTTAGTGTTAGAAGCCTTCAGACTTGCCGTTGAGCCACTGGGGGCAGACGGCTGAAAAATAGAGAGAACATACTGAATATTATATTTTTCTTTCCAAGATGAGGTTATATAAAAATCTAACTGAAGCCACATTTTCCTTAAGTGAAAATAATGACAATTATCAGGCGAATTCTAGAGGTTTAATATCACAA
This sequence comes from Limulus polyphemus, assembly GCF_000517525.1. Taxonomy (NCBI): domain Eukaryota; kingdom Metazoa; phylum Arthropoda; class Merostomata; order Xiphosura; family Limulidae; genus Limulus; species Limulus polyphemus. Next base: position 823,795 of record NW_013665736.1, on the reverse strand, counting down.
ATAATGACAATTATCAGGAAAACTCTAAAGGTTTTTTCCTTAAGTGAAAATAATGACAATTATCAGGCGAATTCTAGAGGTTTAATATCACAAATAATGACAATTATCAGGAAAACTCTAAAGGTTTTATATTACAAATAATGATAGTTACCAGGTAAATTCTAAAGGTGTAATATTACAAATAATGACAATTATCAGGAAAACTCTAAAGGTTTTATATTACAAATAATGATAGTTACCAGGTAAATTCTAAAGGTGTAATATTACAAATAATGACAATTATCAGGAAAACTCTAAAGGTTTTATATTACAAATAATGATAGTTACCAGGTAAATTCTAAAGGGGTAATATTACAAATAAAGACAATTATCAGGGAAATTCTAAAGGTTTAATATTACAAATAATGACAGTTGCCAGGGGATTGGTTTGTTTGAATTTCGCGCAAAGCTACACGAAGGGCTATCTGCGCTAGCCGTCACTAATTTAGCAGTGTAAGACTAGAGGGAAAGCAATTAATAAACACCACTATCCACCAACTCTTGGGCTACTCTTTTACTAAAGAATAGTGCGATTGACCGTAACATATAACGTCCCCACGGCTGAAAGAGCGAGCATGTTTGGTGACGGGGATTCGAACCCACGAAGGGTTTAATATCACAAGCAATAAAACATTTTATTGGGGACATACAGCGAGCGTGACCAATTGGCTAGTGCCGTGAACTTTATAGTCGAAAGATTGTGATTTGAATCTTTTCTGCAACATGTACTATGCCAAACATCAGAATTAAGTTCCACTGAAATGAGCAAATACAGTAAATATAAATGAAAATCAAGAAACGACAATATCATAGATTTTGTTATTAAAAATTTATTTAATAAAACTGATGCACCACTGTATTAACAGGCATTTCTGGTTTAAAATCTTGGTACCTTTTATTGTAAACGAAATAATAAACAATAATTTGGTTTCGTGTGTTAATGCACATTTAAACATTATAGTAATAAAAGTATTTTCAATGGCACAAATTCACGAAACGTGATATTGAGCTTAGTAAATATGGAGAAAGATTAAAAAGTGAAAAGAGCAGTTATTTTATGATCAAAAGATTTATATCGTTCAAAAACAGAAGAAATATCGTAATTGATTGCTCGTTATATTTTGTTCGCATGGGCGCTCTCTCTTTAGCCCCCCAGTGGCATAGAGGTACGTCAGGGGACTTACAACGCTAGAATCCGGGTTTCGATACCCGTGGTGGGCAGAGCACAGATAGCTCATTGTGTGGCTTTGTGCTTAATTACAAACAAACTCTCTCTTTAACTTTTCGTATGTTTCGATCTAAATATTTTGAGTACAAGCAATAATTAACAAAACATTTTTCAGAAATGTTCACATTATGCTAACTCGCCTTTTCTTAGCGATTTTACCGAGTTTCGGCCAATAAAACAAACTGCTTGTTCTTTAGCGTCGAATTAAAAACACAACACATTTTGATTTTATTTGTTTTAGAATTTTCACGCAAAGCTATATAAAGGGCTATTAGCGCATGGTCGTTCCTAATTTAACATAACATAATGTCTAAGGACAACAAGGAACGTATTGGTCCATCTAGGCTGCCTTATCTTCTAAATTAAACTATATATATATATATAAACTCAAAGCCAGTCCTTAGCATTCAAATATGTACGAAGCCTTCCCTTAAACTCCCTTAAATTTACTGCTTTTACCACATCATAACACAAACCATTTTAAAGGTCAACTACCCTTTTTATGTATATATAAAGCTGTCTTAACTGAAGATAACTCCTATCCTTCCAAAAGTTATATTTGTGTCCTCTAGTCCAACAATTCTCACTAAATGATGCTCCAACACTACCAGTTCCCTTTGCTCAATAAGATCCTTTCTAACTCTTCTCTTTTCAAGAGAAAACATTTTCAGAGATCTTAACGTGTCCTCATATGACAATCTATCCATTCCAGGTATTATACTAGTAGCTTCCTATAAGCCCTTTCCAACAATTCAATGTCCTTCTTAAGGTAAGAAGCCCAAGACTGAACACAGTATTCCAAATGTTGCCTAACCAGTGACCTATGCAATGATATTATTGTCTTTTTAGAGTTGTATTCAATATTTCTGCATATACAACCTAAAATCCTATTTGCTTTGTGAATAGCAATAGCAAATTGCTTAGATGATCTAAGTGAATTATCAACCAGAACACTAAGATTCCTTTTTTTTCTCTAACACTGCTAAAGTTATTTTAATCAAAGTTATACTTATAACTGAAATGTTGATAACACACGTGCATTATCTTGTATCGTTTTAAATTAAAACCCATCTGCCATTTATTCGTCCAACTCACTAAATGATCTAAATCCTTTTATAATACAACAGCATCCTTCTCACAGCCAGCAACACCCAAGACCTTAATTTCATCAGAATATTATGTAACTTATTGGCCATTCCTTCGTCCAAGTAGTTAATATAAACAAAAAAGAACAAAGGTCCTAACACTAAGCCCTGAGGTACCCTACTCGTGATATTAATCCAATTTTACTGAACTCACTCTATAACAACCCTCATCTTTCTTCCATCTCGTCAGTTTTTATCCAGTGACACAGTATCACCTCACACTTATAGAATTCATTTTTTAACAAGTCTTTTGTGTGACACTTTGCCAAACGCTTTCTGAAAATTATGAACTGATAGATTAGTAGGAAGGAAGCTAGTCAACAGCACTCATCGTCAACTCTTGTGTGACTTTTGTCTGAATAAATAGTGGGATTTGACCGTCACTCTTATTATGCTCCCAAGGCTCTAAAGTGCGGAGCATCTTGTTTTTGCAGTAATAGGACGCATGTGATGAGCCTGCAGATCCACAGACCGACACGCTAACTACTGACCCACTCTCGACTACCAGTTTTGATAAACTTTATTCATATTTTTTTCATTATCAGAGAGAGCAAGTAGGAAGGATCACACATGCAAAAATGACAGATTTATTTAATTTTAACCGGTAAATCATTCAATATTATTTAACAAAAAAGTTGGTTCATGAGAATAAAATAAAACCAACCCCAAAGACGATACGTGACTAACACAAAGTTTTCTTTTTAAGTCAAAGAAAGTTTTCATTTCAAAGTTATTCTATGTGTTAGTGTCTTCATCAGATATGAACATAATAATCACCAAGGAACTTATATTAGAACATATTTGTTTAACGTTAGTTTTTCAAAGTCAGTTTCCAAAAGTACAACTAACATTACAAAATGTTACGATAAGTTATCTGACTTGTGACAGTTCAAAAATGATCACTAATTAAAAAAAAAAACAGTTTAGGCAGAATTATTATATTTAGTTGTGAGAAATATGTTGTCAACAGTGTAAAAAGAGAAACTAGTTCAACCGATGCAAGACTAAACCTTAAATAGTTAATGTTTCGCTTTCCAAAATCCGGCGATAAAAATATATATATATATATATATTAAAAGCTTGAACTATAAACATATTTGTTTTGGCTCAGTGCTCTGACTAGGCGGGTTTGAGGAAATTCTATCTCTTGTCTTTAACTATTGGTTTGGTAAAAAAGAAACAGTTTAATCTCACTATGAAACGATGAGAGAAATACACACATTATCAATATCCGTTCTTAAAACGGATAGGCTACGTTCCGTAATATTAATGTCGTGAGTTCTTGAAAAGGACAGGTTACATTCCGTAGTCTTAATGTCATGAGTTGACTACGGAATGTAACCTGTCCTTTTCAAGAACTCATGACATTAAGACTACGGAATGTAACCCATCCTTTTCAAGAACTCATGACATTAAGACTACGGAATGTAACCCATCCTTTTCTAATTAATGTCATGAGTTCTTGAAAAGGATGGGTTACATTCCGTAGTCTGAATGTCATGAGTTCTTGAAAAGGATGGGTTACATTCCGTAGTCTTAATGTCAGTGTGATTTCCCACTAATACAGAAGATTATGTTAAATCTGCATTGTGCAGAAAGGCGAGAAATAAGAATAATTTGTTCCAAAACTTATCTGCAAAAATGCCTGAACCATTATAAATATGAACTCCTGTTTTGAGACTATTCTAAAAAGCATTTAAAAAAGACAGCAATATAAACTTGGCGTATTTCGAAATATTAAAAAAAGAACCAAAAAAAAAAAAAGAGATCAGTGTGACGTAATCGTTTTTATTATTATCGAAGCCTCCGTTCATGGAAAGTCTGCCAATGTTCCAGGCATCAGATACATCAAATTTTATTGATAGCTATAGGTTGGACAACTTCTAAATGTTTTCTTAGTTAGTTTATCACGCATATGTTTGTTTGTACTGTTCCAAAACATCTGAGCCAATCACGGCGTTTAGCTGAAATAACTATCTTAAATATCACCTAGCCGAGTGGTGGTTTTTATTTTATTTTTAATCTTGATTTTCACAACTTGCGCATATAAATGTTTAATATTTGAAGGTTTGAAGCAAACAGCTTTCTTCAGTCTTTTGACTAACTTAGATATAAATAATCTATTAATAAAGAGGTAATTCTATAAAGATTGCTTTAGTTATTATTGAAATTTATGTATATGAAAAACCAGTATATTAGTTCCTTAGCATGATATCTAAGAAGAAATTATTGCACGACTGATAAAAGCTCTGAAAGCATATAAGCACAAAATATATAGAAAAATAAATTTGTGAATATTCTCGTGAATAACCGTAGACTTATTGGAGTCAGCGTTTCTTCAGCTAGACCATTTTTAACGGAAAGAAAGGGAAATTTCATGGTTCTTAAAAGAAGTGAGAAAGGGAGGAATGTACCAGGCAATTTAGAGGTGAAATCGACTCTGATGCAAGAATAATGGCCACCTGTAGGGCGAAATAGCTGTCATAACCACTCAGTCAAATAGAAAAAGGAAGAGTTCAATTACATCTGCCACTTTAATGATATGGCTCGATCCGCTAAATCTCATTTTAATGGAATCGAAGGTATGGTCTTGACGTTCTATAAAAGCATAGTTTCTTGTGCCAAAACTATACTTCCTGAGAACTTAGTTTGGTTCACCTGGCATTTTCATGTTAAATCCGTTTTAAAATATGGTATGCTTTAAAGTAGATCTATTTTTTGATTAGAATATTTAACTTAACTATTTACTGTGTAATGCTTATTTCTCAACCGCCCCGCTGAGTGAAATTAAACAGATATATCACCTTATTAATCTCAGTCGATATGTAAATTGAATAATATAAACGAACCTGTAAAAGCTAACATAGGACTTTTAAAATTCTAGTTTCTTAAATAATATACTTTAAACTTTCAATCGTGTTGCGGGTTTTCAACAATAGGTATTATTCAATTTTCATTTATTAGTAATACATTTTTAAGCTCTTTGAAAACTGGATTGGTTTGAATTTCGCGCAAAGCTACACGAGGTCTATCAACGCTAGCCGTCCCTAATTTAGCAGTGAAAGATTAGGGGGATACTCTTTTACCAACGAATAATGGTAAAAGTCGTGGCACTAAAATTTATAGCTAGAATTAAAACACTTTAATGTTTAGTTGAGTACTGTGAATTTGAATTGGGTTTCTTTATTATTTCTGTGATAATTAAAATACCTAGAACTTTATGTAAACTTCTACTGAGAGAACTATTATAAGTATTATGTTTAATATATTATTTATATAGATATTTTGCATTAATTCAGTAAAGATGTATCGTCAGTTGCCAAAGCAGATTTTTATAACGAATTACTAACTTGTTTGTTTCATAATTATTTTTATGTTATTTAAAATGTTTTGCAAAAGTGTCAGAACAGCTCGTATAGTGTTCATAAAATGACTGTAAATATTATTGCAGGCGTGAGTCAGTTTAGTTAAACATCGGGCGAGTGGTTTGCACGTTTGAATAGAGAGAGAGTGAGAAATCAAACAGATGAAGTCCAAAAACGCTGAAAAAGATGCACTTGTAAATTCGTTATGCCTAGTATATCTGCAGAAGCAACCCTCAATACCGAGTTCTTGTTTTATTTGTTTGCATTCAGATATTCGTGCAAAGCTACTTAAAGCCTATCTGTACTAACCGCCTCTAATTTTGAAATGATGGACTAGAAGAAAGGCAGCTAGTCAATAGCACCCATCTCTAGCTCTTGGGCTACTTTTGTCTCACCGGATAGTGGGATTTGATCAATACCCTCATGACACACCGATGGTTTCTAAGTGCAGAAGGCAACTCCTTTTCGTAACGGAACGCGAAAGATGGATCATCCTAGATCTACCGTACGGCATGGTAACTAACTACTAGGCAATTCTCAATCCAGATGACATTGAACTGAAAGGAAGTGACGAATAGTATACAGAACAAAGAATTTCAAAGTAGCAGAAGAGGCTTTCTGCATTTTGAAGAACCAATTAACGAAAATAATAGGCAACGTACCAGACTCAACAAAATACTGACGATCGAACAAGACTTAGGTTAATAAAACATGGGCTTTTACAAGTTAGAGGTATTATGTTTTTACAAAAAACACGAGATGATTACTTTCAGAGAATAATTATTTTCCTAAATTGAAACATATGGAAAAAAAAGACACGCCCATTGATTGATGTATGTTTGAAAACTGGACATAGAGTTGTGTTTTATGTTTTTCCTGTAAAATATTTGGGACAAGAAAAACACAGCTGACTAACAAAATATATTGTTCCTAGCAATATATTAAAAAAACTTAAAGCCTTAGGAAATGAACTGAATTAGTACTGTGGTTGAAAAGGAATTTTAGTGTAGGTAGTTTGATTGTTTGTTTTTTCTTGGCTACACAATGGGTTATTTTGTACTCTGTCTATTGGTGGGAATCGAAACACGGATCTTAGTGTTATGAATCCGTGAATTTACCGCTGACCCACCGGGGGGACATCGTATATAGTACATCTCAAACTTTAATCGAAATTCAATGGCAACATTTAACACGCACATTTAGCAAGATAATTGCGCTAGTTATACATTTGGAAAAGAAAAATTAAGTTTTTCGGGAGTGTTTATGGGTTAAAACACAACAAAAATGGAAATCTTTGAGTTGCAGTGTAATTGATGACAAATTTTGATCCTGTACTGAATGAACACTTTCTTACGGTCAATAAAAAACGAATCAAGCTGTGATTATTTTAGTCCTGAATTAGAGATTGAGTTAATACAGGTGTTTTCAAAATAATTCGTTTATGAGGCACTATTCTATAATGGTAGACTGTACTCCTGACGTCAAATATCAAGCGCAACTGTCGGTAGTTTTTAAAAACACTAAGGATACAAGGAATGGAGGTAAAGGTTGAAGAAAATTTCATTTCTTTCATTAATGTTTCAGTCTGTGCTCTATCAGAGGACATTCTTAAAGGGCTTACGAAACATTGAATATCGTTCGAAGATTCAGAATGTAGAACACAGACAGCTAGCTGTACCATTACTTGGTACCGTTGGATTTAAGTCAGGTGTTAACGGAATTTATTTAATGGTTGAACTTTATAAACTATTCTTACAATTGTTCCACAGACACGTGACGCTCTTGAAATTTGCGCTATATTTACGAAAGTGATTTATCAGCTGTCCAGAGAGTTGAGTACGTTATCTTAAAAATATTTTGAATATCTACAGAGACATCTCAAAGTAAATAAACATCATGATTTTTTTTCAATAGTCATTTATCTCACATTATCAATTTGACAAAAATGTTTACAAATGTGCATCAGTACTTAGTCTATTTTGCCACTAGCATTTTTCAGTGCTTTGACTCGTTCTGTCATGAAATCGATGAGTCATTTTTCAGTGCTTTGACTCGTTCTGGCATGAAATCGTTGAGTTCGGCAATTT
>NW_013665736.1:807516-815105 GCF_000517525.1 Limulus polyphemus | reverse complement strand
GAAAGCCTCGGCATTGAACGCCAACCACCGGTCGAGGTATCGCCGACGGAACCTCGGCCGCGTTCCCGGAGGCGTTCCGCAGAGGCGTAAGGTACCGCCGTCGAGATCGGGTCCGTGGAAAATTCTCCGATAGTCGGTCCGCGTATCTGAGGCGGAGACCGTACCCCGTACTTTTGAGAGGGATGACCCTAACCTTAGTTTCCCTCTTATATTATGGGAACAAGTTAAACGCGGTAGCACACGAAAGAACGATGAGGGAAACTAAGGGAGTTTAACATAACAGCAAATGTACAACGTTTCGACAAGGTTTTGTAATCATCAGGTACACGAAACGTTGTATATTTGCTGTTATGTTAAACTTATATTAAAGTTTTTCTTCATTACCCATTCAAGCCGTCTCCAGCCATTATTAGTCTCAAAGTGGGTTCCTCGTCATCGAATACTCAAGGGCTATTTCCATACATCTTAAAAAACACTAGTTTTGACACCGTGATCGGTAATCTTTTTGTCCATACTTCTTTCATCGTAGAAGTACGTGTAGAACTAAAAAAGAAATAATAATAACCGATTTATTTTCGAAGCAAGTTGGTTGGTTTTAAAGCATGGTCCTCGATATAAGTTTTATTGTTCTTTCACATATGTATACCGCTTTTCAGTGTTTATTTTCTTTAGTTTTTATTTCAGTGAACTCATCTTTGTTTTAAGTCTTTCTCTTCTTTACTTTTGTAGCTCTCTGTAAGTTACGTTAAGTTTTCCGAATTAGTTAACGCTAACATTAGTTAAACGCACGAATCTTTGAAAAAAACTAACAACAACAACTGTAAAACTCATGGAAATACCTTTGCTCAGTAACGTCATGAAAGATTAACAGTCGAAAACGTCAACAAGAAGATCGGTACGACATATGTTCACTTAGACAGCTCGAGTCTTTACAACCTTTTCTTCTTAAAATTTCTTTCAAAGAAAATCTTTCTATAAGATGTATCGGATAGAGAACACGGGATTCAAATTATAGACATGCTTTGGCCATATTATCTTTGGTTTCGAATCAATGAACAAAACCACTTAGAGGAGAAGCGAGCTTTCAGCAGATTTAGCGATCACTCTGAACTCTCTCTTTGGAAAATATCTGAATAAGCTATATAGAAGATATCACAAACTAAGAGTTAATTCTGGTAAACGACAAAACGTTGGAAAGGGCTATTGAATAGCAGGAGAACTAAGAAAGAGTAGCTTATTATATATACATAAATACAACATTATCGATCCGCTGGTATTTTCACGCTTAAATAGAGTTGGAATAGAATATTTTATGTTTTTTGTAGACGACATGTGCATGCAATGTGTAACCACTGTAAGAAAAATATTATATTATTTCGTAATATTGTGATATATATATATCCAATCCTACTCTTGCTGAGGCACTTGTGTTAGCCTGAGAATACTCTAATAAAAACCAATTGCATCCGTCTAGTAAAAAACCAGAAACTTCCTAATTAGTTTAAGAACATTTTGCGCCAGTAAGAGAGCTTTATGACTTAAATAGTTGAGCTAGTTCGAACCAGTGTATCGACATGAATAGGAGACTTGTATTAAGTACGTGCTCGATATGGAATTTGCATACACTGAACATAAAAATAAGTTTTTTTACATAATAAAAAAGCGATAAAATTTCTCAGTTTTTAAATTTAAGTTTACTAGAGCGTTAAAACTTACTTAAAGAAACGATACATTTTGCGTTTATAAGTATATATAAAATATATAAAAAGTTTTAAGGAACTTATTTCAGAATCTTAAAAAGGCTTGTACATACATGATTTAGTTTTATCCGCAGAATAATTAATTATAAAATTAAAGCTTCACTTGTTGGTAAACAGTTAGAGCCTAGGTTGTTCATCTAGACGAATCTATAAATTTGAATTATTGTTTACTGAGAAATAAGTATATTGTTTGTTGTTAAGCGCAGTGCTACAGAATGAGCTATCTGTGTTCAGGCAATTGCATGTATCGAAACTTAATTTTTCGTGTTACACAACCTTCCGTTGAGCTATCTGGGGGGGGGGAGGTTTAGCGTTAAGAAATGGGCGTGCCCTTAATGTCTGAAACTTTCTTCAGAGTTTAGGAAAGAATTTGAGCCACACATAAAGAGTGGATTAATCTAGAGTTATTTGGTGAGTGTTTTGTCAATTAATAAGTAATCAATGCATGAATTAGGTAGTTTGTCTGTTACTTAAGCTTGTTAGTTCTGTTCTGTGTATGCCTAATTAATGCTTCAATGGAGAACTAGAAGTAAGAAATAAGAAGCAAATAAATGGAATTTCTGTTAGATGTAGTTTATTTGTGAAGATAGGTCTATCCGTGAACTTTGATCATGTTAAGCGTGGAATTTGAAAGTGGGCTAGACTTTCCATTATTTCTTTTTTTTAAATACACCACCCCCATTTTATTTTACCCACCATCATGCCCCATAGTTGAACAAAAAACGTGGCCTGGCTGTCTAATGAATGAATATTTGGTGTAAAATTCTTACCAATGCTATAAGTGTAGCTACAAGTTTGCACGCCATTCTTGATTTCTTTCCTTTAAGTCGCATACTCAATCCTTTTTTTTCACACCTAAGGTGTGTTTGATTAGATAATATGTGAAAGGAGAGATGTAGTGAGTTGCTGCAAGTGGAATGAAAGAGAAAACACTGGTGTGAGGTTGATATGAAAACAAATATGTTATTGGCTGAAGAAAGTAGTATTTTAGATGAACATCAAGTGGAAAGGACCATTGTTTGGGTCCGGCTGATCGTCAAGTAAAAAGGACTATTGTTTTGGTCAGGCTGATTGTCAAATAAAAAGGACCATTGTATTGGTCAGGCTGATTGTCAAGTAAAAAGGACCATTGTATTAGTCAGGCTGATCGTCATTGTTTTGGTTACGTAGAAAAAGTAAAGTATCCTGTTTTGAAATAAAAAGATAATAAAGGAAACTGTACTTAATTGAAACACTAAAATAAACTTTAGGCCCGGCATGGCCAGGTGGTTAGGGCGCTCGACTCGTAATCTGAGGGTCACGGGTTTGAATCCTCGTCACACCAAACATGCCAACCTCCGCCTTTGCCTGGTCCCAAGTCCAGGATGAGAAAGGAGGAGGGTTGGGCGTGGGGCTAGCAACTCCACCCCGTAAAAACCAACCTGCTACAAGTAACTGCAACAACAACTTTCCGTTGGTGAGGCGTTGTTACGGCCCTATGCTCCACTGGGAGTTTACAGGAATAAAAAAAAATACATAAACTTTACTTTGGAAATGAATTAAAATGGTTTGGTTGTTTGATAGAAATCACACGGTCAGAAGGTCGAGAAAACAAATACCAGGCTCCAAAGCAGGATTTTGCGCTTGAAAGACTGCGACAAATTTGGTTTGAGAACGAAAACTATTCTCACATTCCCCCTTTCGGTTGTGGCTACCCAATCAGAAAATGGGAAATACCTCTACTCCATGTGACAGAAATAAAGGGGCTCCACAGACAAAATTGTAGTAGGACATAATACAATTACAACTATTCCATGAAGCAGTAGATAATTACCATACTACAACAAGTATACATTTCAATGAGATTTTCTGTTATTCTAATATTCTGATTTGTAAACTTTGTCTGTGAATCTATTTTGACCAGATTTGATCTTTTTATATAACAGGTTCTTGTGAAAGCTTAAATGCATAGGCTCCCATTATGGGGAGGAAGGGGAAGCAAAGGGACAAATCCCTTTCACTCTTCAGGTTTGAGGGATAATACATTTAGTCACCCAACTCCATCTTCAAACTAAATGTGAAAAACATGTGATTCTAAAAAGCTATTCTTGTCACGAAGACAACCATAAGAATGCATAAAAAGGTATTCACGAAGTCTTCCGTTACTTCAGAATTAAATTTTCATACATATCTTACATGAATTCTACATATTTATATAACTAACTTAGTCTCCATGTTTATTTTAACTCTAAATATTTTCATAACTTAAACTTAAAGCTGCATGTTTCTATATCTAATACCTCTAACAGACCTTAGCTTATTTAATGTATCATTACAACGTTGTTTACTGAGAAATATCTATCTATATCGGTTTTCAGTTGCATTAAATCTATAAATTCAAAACATCACCATACATTAGCGAACCGATCTTTATTTTATGGGACTAAAACTTTATTATCGGTTGTAGGTCTAAATCATTTTACGAAGATCAAAAATGGTGATTACAAATTACGTCCGGAGTGCCCAGAGCCAAGTAACGTTATAGCTAAATAGGTGTGTTAAATGAAGGAAACCAAGGGCAAGGAACGAAGGAAAACTGACGTTTTCAAATAAACATGCTCCAGTAGCCTTCATAAAGAAACGCTGTCGATACTGGAAGTGAACATTTTCTTTGCAATTTACATATTTCCATACGAATAAAAAGCAAATGCATCTATAGTGTGGTAAGATCTCAAAATATAAAATCAGTGGTTCAAGTTGCTGTAAAGGAAATAGAAAAATGTTAACAATTTTATGGCTAAGTGACTTTCCTCGGATATTTAGGCCAATTATTCCAATTATTTAGTGCACAAGTTAATGATCTAGCTTTAACTGCACCGAAGCATCTGGAATTATCGTATTTGGTTCATTGAGTTATAAACTTTATTTCCACGAGGGGGAGTTAGAAGAATATTATTCTTAAGTTAATGTAGAGCTTCAACTCATGCGTGAAATATAACTGATGTTTGTTTATACATAAGAGTTGTTTTTAAATGTAATTAGCTTTCTCAACATTACATATTAGAATATAGTTTATAAATACGAGGTAATATAATAAATGTCTCAACATCATACCAGGGACGCTACAAACGTATAATCGACATTACATAACTTACTGTAAATTGTAAGTTTCAAATGGAGCTCAACGCTTATTGCATAAAAATTCGAGCGAAAAATTTAGTGTTCGAAAATTTTTGGTTGATTTTGATTCCTAATTGATGGTAGTAATGGTGCTACTGTGGGATGATCAATTGGTATTACACAAGCCTGCGAATTTAAACTTCTTAAAAGTTGTTTGGTTTGAATAACGGATTTCCCATAATTCAGCTACCCAGATTTCGAAAATAATATTAATTTTTTTTTCTATCACGTAAGGATTTTTTTTTTAAAAACAGGGAAGAAAAAAAAACTCTTACGTAAATTAAATTATTATTTCGTTTACCACAATGAACATTTTTTATTATCATGTGTTTGTTATGTTTGGATTCTAGAACGATCGATAAGACTCATGTCGTGATTGGTCTAGATAAATCTATAGCCAGTGGTTGTCAACATTTTAAGTACAACAAAATGTTACCCGATTTCAATGAAAATGATCCACTTTTGTAAAAGTACATAGGACATTTCGCGAAAAATCTGTACGTGATTAAGAAAAATGGATATCATTTTCAGATTCAGCGTACAGAAATTACTGTAGAACATGTAAGACAATAAAACCATCGCAGGACTGTGTTATTTGTCATGTGGAGCATTTCAAATATGTATGATAAAGCATTGAATGTAAGTACAAAGTAGATATTGTTTCCTCAAATGACATGAGAAAAAGGGGTTATTTGAGAATTATCATAGCTTTTCAATTCACATTATTCTAGGTAAATAAATAGTTGAAAACTTGTACATTTGATTTCTTAAATCAAAATGAATCCAGAAACCAAATTTTATGTAAGTTTCGAAATTTACTATTAATATAAGACACTTAATGAATTTTTTTCTCCTTAAGCTAAAATTTATCAGTTATATTTTTTCTAATATTAAAAAGCCGTCAAAGGTGGACGAGAACTGGACATGACATGAAATAAATTGAATTAAACATTTAAGATTGAAAATTCGTATTACATTTGTAAGCCTTTACGAGATAAAATAACAAGCAAACAGCACATCCTCCACTAATAATACAGCAACCAGAGCTGAAGGAAGAGTAACTGACAAAATTAAACATAAAACAACGGCCGAATTTTTAACCAATGAAATTTCTAGCTTAGGAGCAGCGTTATTTAAATTTTAACAGAATCTAACCGAACAGATGGAAACTATTTAAAGTTGTATTTTTCCGTGTTAGGTTGTTTGGACAATTGGTGATTATCATACCGGGCTGCGTTACAAAAGGTCCAACAATCGAGGGCGATATCGCTGACCAATCTCAGCATTTTCAGCAGTAGAAGTAATATATCTATGGCAGTCTGTCAGGCTTTTCAGTTACGAGAGTCACGTAGGCGGCATTTCTAGTGCTTCTCGCATGTCTTTAATAAAGGAGACACTTGACCATGATGCAAGATAGGGTTACTGATCAGTGAAAACTGTAGAACTTGTTTCACATTCTTGAATCAATCAGAAACTGGTGAAATAATGAATAGACAATGAGGGAGCCCGATAAACGTGAAAAATAACTTTCAATCGCCTTTATCTGATTGGTTCTTAAAGTTAAAATTAATAAACCTAAGGTCCAGGCATAGCCATCCACAGTTAAGAGCTATCGAACAGAAGAAGGGTAACCATTCAGCAGCACTTATGTTAATTTATTTGTTTGTTCCAGAATTTGTACACAAAGATACACAAAAAGCAATCTGCGGATAACCTTCCATAATTTTAAACTGATAGACTAGAGAAAAGTCAGTTAGTCAACAGCATCAACTTTCGGGGTACTTTTGTGTGATCAAATAATTAGATTTGACCGTCATTCTTATACTGAATCCATGGATCCAAACTGCGGAGCGCTTTTTGGTGGTAACAGGCCACGAAACCCAGGATTAACAGTCTGAGAACCTTAACCATTCAGCCATATCTAGCCAACAGTGTGTTAACGCATTTTTAAGTGTTGAATGATCACTTAGGAAAAAGTAGAAATACATGAATGGATAACAGGAAATTCCTAATACCTGTATCGTCTCTTTAATCAACCATTTAACCACGTTCAGATTTGATTATTATATAATTTACCTGAAAACTAAGCAACAGATCACAAGATTTGTGAATTACATCACCCATCATCACCATCACTATTGTGACGTCATTACCAACGTCAAGTCTGACATGTATCGTATGAGCCATATTTGATTATTAAAGAATTTAACTAACAGCTAAGTGCCAGTCAAAAAATCAACAAATTACATCGCACATTACCACCACACCTATCGTGACGTCATATTCAACTTCTCATTCTGACGTGTACTGTATGATCCACATTTGATTATTAAAGAATTTAACTAACAGCTAAGTGCAAGTCAAAAAATCAACAAATTACGTCGCACATTACCATCACACCTATCGTGACGTCATTACTCAACGTCAAGGCTGACACGTATTATATAACCGGAAGTATAAAGTAGCTTAATGTAATTTTATTCCTGCATGGTCCACAAAAATGTGAAACCCAAAATTAAATCCAAATTAAATGTGTCATTAATTTTCTACAAACTAATCAGCAAAAGTTTTAAAATATTTAAACTAACAGTACATACAGTTTCGAATTCGGTGACGAGGAACCCACTTTGAGATTAATAATGGCTGGAGACGGCTTAAATGGGTAATAAA
>NW_013665736.1:805680-807426 GCF_000517525.1 Limulus polyphemus | reverse complement strand
CGTTTCGACAAGGTTTTGTCATCATCAGGTACCTTATATTAAAGTTTTTCTTTATTACCCATTTAAGCCGTCTCCAGCCAGTACATACAGTATTTCAGGAAACCATTTTACGTGTTTAGAAACCTGATCTAGAAATAAACCTATCGAAAAATAGAATAAGTCTGTATCTATTGTTTTTTAAATAAACGTAGTCACAGATACTTAATATCCATCGTGAAATATCTTTCCTATTAAACAAATGTTAAGCCTATACGAAGTACTTGTAACTTAAATTAACTGTAATAAACAATTAAAACAATATTCACACAAACTAATAGATTGTGATAAATACTAATCCTAAGTTTAGTTGTGTTAATAAATATTTCCGTAATTAATAATTAATGACCATGTAAAGACAGCGATTCCATATACTAGAAGTAAGTCATATCGTTATTTCTAGCCATTTTTTTATTTTTCATATTATTGTATTGATTCCACAATTAAATACGCTGTTTATATTGAAGTATAATTAGGATGCAGTTCTCCTAATCTCAGCAGGTGGCATAAATATCAAACATCACTAGATAGTTTACGTTTTTCTATCGGCATGCTTTTAAAATCAGATGAATATACATGAAATTGTTTGATTCTGTAAACTAAGGTCTTTGGTATTAGATTAGAAGCTAAAGTAGGATCTCATAGGTCATAAAAGACCACCCGTTGAGTGAAGAAGATGACGAGGTGGCACTTAGGAACAGATACTTGTGCTTGTTAGAACAGCTAAGAGAAAGTAACCTACTTCTTCATCAGCCGGGTTAGGCACTCAGAGTGCACATTATGTTGGTTATGTTCGCTGCGTGTGACAGGAACAGAGAATAAGAAAGTTATCACCACATCAACACATGTGATGATTGTTGAAATAACCAGTGACTTATAACAGTTGATTCGAAGTTTCTGTCTACATTGTGTCGCGTGTTCCGTTTTCTGGTAGCAGACATTGAGTGTTTGAAATAATAATAAAACCTGCATTGAAAAGTTTATATCAGCAAAGAATAAGTATCGCCACTGGTATTTTTAACTCTATTACTGTCATTTATACAGCGCATGCTTCATTTTTACGAGTACTAGATGGTATCGTGTTATACTACGTGAGCTAAACACAGTCAAGTCTATAAGGCAGCTTTTATCATATCCACCTAGTGGCTAGTGCTTACGTGAGCTAGCCTTACAAACCATCCACATAGTTAACGTGAATTTAATACAGATAATTGAGTTCTACAGCAGTCCTTTTAGCTTCATCTTGTGCGAGGATCCAAGAGCAATTTCAGAAACTGAGATAATATAGCTTTTTGTTATGGCGTCTATGTGATGATGTTCCTGTCAATCATTATTTAAGCAATTGCAACTGACACATTTGAGATATTATAGAAGTAGAAAGCCCTGAAGGTTTAAATCTTCTGACTGCGTCGCAAGCAATCGCCACAAGATTTTGAAACACATGCGATAATGTAATTAAATTGTCAAAATAAAAATCAAATATTATATATGCAGAATCTTCAAAAATGTACACATGTGGTATTCTTACGTGCACGCACTTACTAACCTTTTCGATAAAACTTCAAATAATAGGAGAAATGACCAGGAATCGAACCACTGAGTTAAAGTGAGTTCTGTCTTTATTAATTTCGAAAACAGTTAAAGTAACGAGTGCACAGGTCAAATGGGCAGCGCCTATACTGGAGTTCTGAAGCTATTCTCTAGAGATAC
>NW_013665736.1:799989-805199 GCF_000517525.1 Limulus polyphemus | reverse complement strand
TATATATATATATATATATATGTATATACATACATACATACATATACACATATGTATACATACAAGATTATATAGCGATTCCAATATACTCCTACTTTTTTTTCAGAATGAGAGAATAGAGCTCTCTATGGCCAATGGAAGAGATCTTTGTCCACTATTACATAATATATTTTACTTAACAACAATTTTTCTTACGAGAAAGCGCAGGTAATACAAAAGAGGAATGACCCAGAACAACAGGTAGTTAGAGTGAAAGGAATACAGCTACATTTCTAGATTAACGTACCATTGTCAAAACAATTCAAATGTGTATGTGAGAATTTTTTGAAATTCTTGGTGAACATGTAGTGCTTATCTTCCTGACTTAAGGAGACAGGAAATATTAAATGTACGTTTGCAATACCAGGCACGTATAGATTATTTCAATATATTTTTAATGAAATCCTCTCACATGAACAAAAAGATAAAAAACAGCAATAAGAATTGCTCCTTAAATATCATAATACTACAAATAATCGGCTTATAATTATCGAATAAGCAAACTAATAAAGCATTCAAACAAACAAACTAAAACAGACAGCATGAATAACTGTAATTATAAAATTGTCCTGCCTCTTGATTTATATGGTTGACGAAAATAAGTTTGGATATAGATATATAAGTGTTGAGAGAACTAAACAATCGTTTTGTCAGATACTACAAATGTATGAAAACATGCATGGAACATAATTATGAAGAAAATACCAACTTGAGTGGTGTTTTTAAGATTGCACTAACGCTTATGTTCAACATGCCATCTGCTATCCATCTTAATAACAAGACAAAGTGGAGCATAATATATAGAATCATGAAGTGTATCCTCAGTGATGTACATCAGGTTATGTTGAATATGATTGTTTCTACAGTAATTGTAGCAATCCCATTAATCTATAGTTAAATTAATGAGCTCTGACATCAAACTCACGCTTCTAACTACAATGTCTAATGATGTCACATGAAAACAAAATATAGTTTCAATGTAATATTACAGTGCCATGTTAGTAATTTTTTAATAAATGTGTTTTGCATATGTTTTTACACCCATTTTCTAACTGGCAAAATAGGGAGTTGTATGGTTCCTGCACCGCCTATACGTTTATACTAAAACTTAGTTCGTGCCAGTAATTTAATGGCATACCTATTTTTCTTCCTTTAGCCCACAATTCCTTAAGAGTTGACACATTTATTTTAGATTAAAAGTCGCTATTAAATATCATTTAAGAATTAAAGAATAATATTTTTTTAAAGATATGTTTTAAACTAAATGTTTCTAGAAAATATGTATTGTTATTCAGATGGTTGGGTGTACAGTGTAAATTAAAGAGTGCAAAGCTTAATTTCTGGAATTTTCTCCAACTTTTAGAAAGGTTTGGTTAATATAAAATGTTAAGTAGGTTAGAGTAGATGGATTTGAAATATTTGAGTTTCTTAGTAAGTTACAAATAAACAGCCCCCCCCCAGAGGCACAGCGGTATTCTGCGGACTTACAACGCTAAAAACCTGGTTTCGATACCCGTGGTGGGCAGAGCACAGATAGCCCATTGTGTAGTTTTGTGCTTAATTACAAACAAACAAACAATTCTTAGTAAGTGACATTAAAACTGAAGTAGTGAGGTATTATTTGTTTGTCAGTTAGTTTATTCAGCTGACGTTTATGTTCTTATAGTAAGATATACGCTTACATCTTACAGATTTATGTAGAGCGCGAGAAATTACCTAGTAAGTGAAATTGATGTATTAACATCTACTGTGAACTTAGGCCTATCAGCGAATATTAGAGGAATAAATACGAAGCTTTAGTTATCATTAAACGGACTGCTCTTTGCATACTTTTTTCGCAAAGCAATGTTAACTACTGCTCAAAAATAGAATCCAGACTCAACTTCAAGATGACGACACATGTTTGAAGTGAGACTGAAAATTTAAGGGAATGATGGAACAGTGAAAAGAAGACCTAGAAGAAAGAGAAAGAAAATTAAAAGACCAGGAAGAAAGTTACAGAAAATTAAAAGATCCAAAAGAAAGAGACAGAAAATTATAAGAAGGCTAAAAAGAAACAGAAACATTAACTTTCCTTGACGGAAGTCTAATAGGACTCAAAGGATTAATTATACAACTGTTCATCCAAAATGATAAAGTAAACCACAGGACAGAAGGTGCTTCAGTTGCAACGGAAAATAATGTATTACCAGGAACAGCAAACAAAAGTCTTTAGAAAATAGTAACTGCTCCCAAAGGAAAAGGAAACTACTATATGTCTGGAAAACCTAGATAATACACCTGAGGCTTTGATGAATTAACCACTGAAAATAAAACACGCAGACGATATCCTGAAGTTGCGAACACTTCATCTGCCCCATAGATACACTATTATAGGACTACTATTGTTTGACCTGGACTTGTTCTGAAAGCTAGGACATTGCATCCAGATCTGAAGCAATACGATGGATTGATGCGATCACAAAGTTCTATCAAGAGGAAAGTTAGAAGTCACACTAATTATGGGAAGCTTCTTTACACAACATGACGTGTGCATAATTGACATTGAGGGAAAGTGCATATTGAGAACTGACTTCATGCAGAAATACACATGTGAGAATAGACATGTCTCAAGTAGTTTCATAATCTATGACCTAGGAGTCTCTGTGTAAATACTCAACAATTACACCAGCAGAGGTTGAACATCTAACAAGAACAGAAGTACAAGATAATGAAGACAACGAATCTAAAGCGCAACAGAACATAATCCATAAAGACAGGTGAGCTAAACCAAAGGCCATCCATCCATCCACCATAATCATCTTTGGAAGTACGTCTACGGAAGAATGACTAACTGATCAGCTTTAAAGAAGACTTCCCCAGAAGTAAGTCAACCTGTTGTGAAGTCTGAGGTTTCTGTTGAGATCACTTACAGTTTATCAGATAGGAGGAAGCCGCCAGTTAATTCCCTCGATCATCTACCTGAAGAGAATGTGTCAAGTGGCAAGACAGCAGGTATTGATAATAGTCATGAGGCTTGTGCCAGAAGCCACGAAAAACAAATTAAAAGCCATAAAGAGTTGGTAACTAGAAAGTTTAGGGTCAGTAAACATATAAAGAAAGAATATTTTGTTTTGTTAAATAAAATTTTGATTGTTATTCGTTTAACGTACATATGTAAATGAATTTAATAATTGTAATGTCTCTGTTTATGAATATTAGTATTGATTGTGAAGGGTTGCTTTAATGTTATTTACAGATATTTAAGTTAAATGTACAGCTTTCTATTTTTGTAATAGGATTGTTCAAGGAATTTTAAATTCCAGGTAGGAATAGTGTTAAAGGTCTTTGATCCTAATTTTGACGATTTTAGAAATGTATACAGTTGTTCAGCCAGACGGAAGTTTAGCGCCGCTTGAGGAACGTGCAACCTAACGTCTGAAGTTCTTTCCAAACTTCAGAGTGCAGTTTGAGCGAGTGAGGCTAAAGTAGATTTACTATTAATTTATGAGTCTGTCGCGAAGTTTTACTGAGTCTGAAGTGATAAATTACTACTTGATTGAACTTGTTAGCTAGTTAGTTAGTTCAATTTGGAATATTAAATTGTGTTCTCGATGAAGTAATAAAACACATTCTATACGTTCTGTACCGCATAAAATAAATAGCAAGTTAGTAAATAAATAAAATTGTTGTATTAACAATACTGTGAAATTTGATGTTTCAGTGAACAGTAGGTAAGCAAACACGTAGAACTTGTATTCAATATTGATATGTTGTTTGAAGTCACGTGCTATTTAACACCAAACTTGTTACTTTACTACCTGTTGTCGGAAGTAACGCTTGGTGATAATAAAAATGGTTTTAGCTCTAGCACAATATCGGTATAAATAAATAAATATATTAATGCTTGGTGATAATAAAAATGATTTAAGTTCTAGCATAACATCGGTATAAGTTAACGTTTTGAAAGCTTTAAAGTATGTACTTATCGAACTTCTTTGAAACGTAAAACTTTCTTGCCTGATTTTTTAAACATAATACGTAAAGGTTTGAGGTTGAAGACAGATGGCTAATGTGGCAATAGAGCAGGCTGTATATACGATGAGTAACAGTGATACTGATCTTTAGTTTAGGCTTTGTAACGACAGTTTGGAAATTTTGCAGTTTGTACAACTGAGTGAGAATTAGGTTTACCCAGTTTCTGAACAATTGTAGATTTTCTAATCAATATTACTCTTCACATTTTAGGAGCTAGATATCAAAACCGATATTAATACCCGCCCTTTGAAAAAGAATCAGTCTGTTACTCCTATTGTCAGTGCATCTGTCATGTAATGGGATGTAAACTATCACATCTTGTGCTTTAATCACAAACATATTCTTTTTTTTTTACTTTTAACCATAAAGATTATATTTATTTTTAGTACAGACAGTTGTCATGACGGACTTGTTATCTTACACATCACTAGAGACTAAAGTGAGAGAGTGTATAGTACAGAAGTTTTTTTACTAGTCATCGAGAATATCATTTTCCTTTCATTTTCTATGATCCGTAAAAGCAAAACCATAATATTACTGTTGTATGTACTTCAAAATATATTAACGCTGTTAGTTTTATATTAGGAGAAGAATTTCTTAGTATGTAAAATAAAGTCATTGTTCACAGAATCAAACTTTTAACATTAGGCTTGAAAAACTCAGTAGGTTTTGGTTTTCTTTTATACATTGTAGACGAACCCTTTGCACAGAGAGGTCTTACATCTTATATTTTACTTCTGGTATAATATTCTCTGCATTTGAATAATTCTATGTCAATTGGTTTTTCATGAAATAGTCTATGTTACTCCCCCCTCTATAAACTAGAATATAAGAGGAGATTTTATCGAACTTATATGATAATTTCGTTTTATTTCCAAAGTAAGGAGCTAAGTTGTTTTTAGTAAAGTACTTGAAGTAATCAGATTTCATCCCAAGAGGATTTTGATAGACTCTACACCATTTGAGTCAACATTCATGAGCAATAATAGCCTTATACTGACGTGGCTGGCAGTTGGTTAAGCACAAAGCTGAAACAATGGCCTATCTGTGCTGTGTTATGCCAACCACAGTGATCAAACCTAGATTTTTATAACCTCTTATTTCTGAGCCATTGGAAAGATACTATCTTACTGAAAAACTATATAAATACTGTC
>NW_013665736.1:793184-799022 GCF_000517525.1 Limulus polyphemus | reverse complement strand
AGCAATGTTCTTAAAGAAACGAAAAAGACAAGCATAACTACTGAAAAATAATTGAAATGTTTAATATTTTAGCTAAGAAAAACAACATAACTGTTATAAAATAATCTTATTTACTTTTCTCAATTGATTTTTATGCAAATAAAGTTCCAGTCTTTGATTGCAAAATGTTGGTCATTCGGCCAACTCTGGCAAATAAATTTCTGACGAAAGTGGTATTATATCTTTATAGTCCATGATATTTCGTTCAATGTGTAGTATGATCATTGCAGTTTCGCACCGAAGATGCATACATAAAAGTTGAGTGTATATACCTTTCTGAGGTATCCTCGACCACCGGGAGGAAAATCTTTCTTCAGGGGCATTTTTAGTGCTTGGAATGTCCCAAGAGCATTTCATACATACTGGATGAAGCGGAAGCACGTGATTGTACAGGCCTTTCTTCTGTAAATTATTTGTCAACCTGTTTAACATAGTGGTGAACGGAGTTAACATTCATTATATGGGATCAAGACAGGGCTAATTTTCAAAATAATTAAGCATAAATGGTAGTAGGATAAGATGTCTATAATGTGTGAAATTAATGGTGCCAATCCAGGGGACATAGTAGTCGATATGTCCATAGATGCTTAATTCTGCTCACATGATACTTCCACTGACACTATATATCTGCATCATGTTCATTGTTGTTCTTTTGTAGTTCTTCGATTTTGTGATTAAAATCTCTCTGTACATCTCCAAAAGCTGCTTAAATTTTGTTATTAAAATATTTCTGTACATCTTCAGTATCTTCTTCGAACTTGTCGTCAATGTAATTTATTCTTAAGTTTTTAAACCTTACGTTTCTTGATTTTTAGCGCCTACCTTTTAACTTACTGCCCCCTTCTTTTAAATTTCTAACATGGATCTAAAAGGTACATTACATTTAACATATTTGTTTTACCTAAGTCTTACATTTTCAGTACACATTGAATAGTCGTAAGAAAAACTTGTATTAAGAATGTGATGTGCCACGTGCAAGTTCTGACCAAACTGTGGACTGTAATAAATAGCATAGTGCAAAAAAGACATTAAATATAAGATAATTATTATGTATACTGGTCTTGATTAAAGGTGGTATATTAAGTTTCGTGTTCTTTCATGCTCTACAACACCTTATAGTATAAATATACATTTATTCTGGTTTTAATTGGCTCCTAAAATTACAATAGTTTAAAGAGTTTTGTAAATACTTGTTACTTATGTTTCTTTCATTTAGAGCTCTAATATGAATCAATAAATCTAGCAAATATAAAACTTAAGCTGGCTCACAAATCAAAATTAGTCAGCGATAAGAATTCTAATTTAAGTTTAAATTGCTGAAACTGAAACTGCGCAGGCTAAGCCTCACATCATTTAGGTGGAAATTTCCACGTTCCGTTTAGTAACTGTTTTGTTAGTAAATGATTGAACTAATTGGAAGTTTTGAGAGCAAGTCCACGCATGTTGCTCAGAGTATATAACAGGTTCTTCATATAAATAAAATTCTTTCACTTTATATTTCTGATGGTTGACACATAATTTATGGAAGTTGTACGTGGCTTAATTACCTTCAAGCAAATCTGTATCCGAGCAGTTTATTTAAATAAAGCTCACGTTTATGATCATTTGCGATAAAACCTAAAAACTAAAAATGTCAATTTTTTGGTCTTTAGCATCATTTAAACTAGGAATTAAAAGCTGTTGCCAAACTATGTTAAAATTAAATATAGCTACAGTAGGAATACAGCTTGATTACTTAGATTTCATCAGCCGAAAAATTTGGATCATGTATTAGGAACCAAGGCACTAATGTTGCTATCTTTAGCTACGTCTCATTAATCGTACAGATAATTTGTGCTTACTTGACAAGAATTAATGCTCCTTTTGCATTTAAATGTAATAAATAATCCCATCGTTGGGAGGATATATCCTGTTGTTGATCTTAATACTGTAAAGCATAACTGCAAAAGTAAATGTCAAATAAATTGAAAATTATTGGATTTATGAATAATTATAATGCTTAAATATAAGTCCAACTAAAGCCGTACTTATGATCTTGACAATTTTATAATACTTAGTTATTTACTATATATATATATTTTTTTTTATAAAAAGTTGTTTGTACTTGTGCTACCACTAAAATGAAACATGCCTGGTTTTTACAGTCTTAACAATCCACTAGAAACATTATATCTGCAATAATATAGAATAAGTCTGTTACAACAAAAAGTGGATTTGTAAAATATAATATTATAAATTGTGTTAGCAACTACTAATATATATCATTTCTGAGACAAAAGTAAAGAGCACCCAGAAAATATTTAATAGTGGATCAGATTTATACATCTTCGAGAATGGATAACTTTTAAAAAAAGTTTGAAAATGCATAGTGAGTCCTGTAAACAATAGCAACTTATTTTAGCAATCAGACAACGAAATAGAAATCTTCCACTCTTATATCAAGCCAATCCTTCATAACTTGAAATTGAGTGGGTATAGATGCACCAAATTAGGTACATTTACGTATTTAAATAATCTTAAAATATTGAAATAAAAGCCAATTTTAAACACTAGGAGAAGTTTTGGGTTTCATTTTCTTAGTGCGAAGCTACACAATGGCCTATTTGTATTCTATCTACTGGGATGAATCGAGTGCCGGATTTTTGCGTTGTAAGTCCGTACATTTGAAAAAATAAGAAAAAAAAACAGAAGAAAGATAATTTGCAAAAGATTTCAGTTTGCAGCTTGAGGTCTACAAAAAATATGCATTTTGTAGTATTTGAAGTTACAAATGCTTTAAAACATGAAATATAATTTTGCGCTACATATTTTTATTTGTATATCTATATAGCCTGTATGTACATCAGTTGGCATATTTATGTGATGTTCGTTTGAAAATATTTAAAGAGGTTCATCTTTCGTAAATGAAGACAGTTTGGCCTTCCTTTTTCTGATTTTGGTGGAGTTAATTTTAAACACTAAGAGCAACTTATGGTTAATGTTTATTAAGATACAAGGAGCGTGACAGGTGAAGAAAATTAACTCAATAAAAACTTTATTTGTTTGTTTTGAATTTCGAGCAAAGCTACACGAGAGCTATCTGCGTTAGCCGTCCCTAATTTAGCAATGTAGGACTAGAGGGAAGGCAGCTAGTCATCACCACCCACCACCAACTCTTGGATTACTATTTTACCAATGAATAGTGGGGTTGACCGTCACATTATAACACCCCCACGGCTGAAAGGGCGAGCATGTTCGGTGGGACGGGGATTCGAACCCGCGACCCGCAGATTGGGAGTCGAGCGCCCTAACCACTTGGCCATGCCGGGCCAACTTTATTTGTAGGAGCGCAGATAGCCTTGGTGCTTGGAGCCATAAAACTAACAGCCAATCAGCTTATTCGTAGGAACAAAAATGATTATTGACTAAGGATCTAGGGATATCAGGCAAACAATAGATTTGATTCTATCAGTGATTCAAAATAAAGTCAAATAGCTAACTTTAACCTTTAAGTACGCAAATATAAAAGAAAAATATTATATTCCACACATGCTTTTCTTTATACAAAAGTTTACCTATTAGATCCGAGTTCTGAGTGATATAAAAAATAGATTAGAGCTTATAGAGATATAAAGAAAATTCTTCATCTTTAGCAAAAAAAAAGAACGTTTTGGTGATATTAATTTTTATGCTTTTCCTAGAAAATAGACATCGAAAAGATATTAAAAAGATAAATATGTTTTGCTTTCAAAAATCACATTATTTTCACGGCGTCTTGTTGAAATTTCCAAGACATCGTGAGGAAATAACACCCACAAAAGTATGTAAATCATTTTCTTGTTTCTTTTTTTAAATATTACATTCTACTGGGTGGTTGTTAAATAAAGCACCGAAAGATATGAGAATTCTCCACTCGAAACGCTGGGGCTATCAGTTTCTATTGTTAAGTGCGCACTTGACACAAAGCTGAAGAGATAAGCCTGTTGCATTTCCCTATCGGCTATATACGAGAAAACTCTGTATGAAGCATTGCACCATAAATAATACAAGTAAAAAAAAAACTGTATACGGCTAGGTGATATATATATATATATATATATACTTATATGTCATGGAGCAGTTCACGCGCTAGGTATTGATTTTGCTATATAAATTTTCCTTAAAGCGTGCTATTCCTAATGCCCTTATATAAGCATATTTATATGTATATATTTTTTATACTTATGTATAAGATTCTTGAAAATAAAGCAAGCATTGACGTCAAACAAGTGGCGTACGAAATAAAATACCACCAACTTTTCGCGCCCAGAGACTGCTCATTCAAATATCCTTACCTCATTAAACATTTGAGAACTTCGATTACTGGAGAGTAGAAACTAGTAATTTAGGAGTACAGAATAAATAGAAAATGTATATTCAGCAAAAGAAGCTATTCAAGAATAGAAACGAACTACGTGAATAGATTAATAAAATATTTAGTTGAAAACATATTGTTAATATGTCGCAAACAGTAGCACTCCTGGTTTGCTTGATTCGGATATTCGCGAAAAACTTCAAAAACGGTTTTCTTCGCTAACTAAAGATCCATAATTTTTTGATGTATAGATTAGACGGGTGATAGCTATTCAACAGCATCTTCCGCCAACTCTTGGACTACTTCAATCGAATGATGGGATTCTATCGTCGTTCTTATGACACAGCCATGGCTGCAAAGTGTGAAGCGATTTGTTTGTTGTTGTTTCTTGCCCTAACGGAACGCGAATCATGGTCCCTAAGTTAACCATTCTGGCACGCAGTCCTTGAGGCTACGTCTAGCTCTGCTAAAATGAAGCTATCCCCATTCAATGTACTTTGGTTCGAAAGATTCTTATCTAGTAATCTATTTACCCCGATCTAGAGATTTAACATTAACTTGTCGCCTGTCTTTTATGATACACGCAGTTAACTTCTGAGAGCTAATATTTGTGCACCTTTATGTGTACCGTAACTGCCGCTTTATTACAGCGTACACATAGAATAGTGTATTTATTTTTATATATAAAATAAACTGTTCAAGTTATGTCCCAAGTGATTGCTTACTGAGAGATAATCTAAATATCATTAGTGATTTTCTTAGAATACTTTTTCTCGAGACTGAATTATTTGTAGTTTCCTTATAATAACCTTTCTTGGGGTTGAATTAACCCCTGTTTACTGATGGAAGAGGTGTAACCAAATATATTGGCCCGGCTTGGCCAGGTGGTTAGAGAGCTCGACTCACAATCTGCGGGTCGCGGGTTCAAATTCCCGTCCCACCAAACATGCTCGCTCTTTCAGCCGTGGGTGGCGTTATAATGTGACGGTCAATCCTGCTATTCGTTGGTAAAAGCGTAGCACAAGCGTTGGCGGTGGGTGGTGATGACTAGCTGCCTTCCCTCTAGTCTTACACTGCTAAATTAGGGACGGCTAATGCAGATAGCCCTCGTGTAGCTTTGCGCGAAATTCAAAAAAACAAACAAACAAACCAAATATATGACTTCAACCTAACATTCGTTTCAGTTGATACATTTGATGGAAAACGAAGTCTGATAATGAATAGTAGAGCCGCGGAAACAATCGTAAACATCTTTTTATGAACGTTTCGGAATTATACATATTCCATCTTCAGCAAATCTATGAAAATAACAAATTGAGCAATATCTAGTATAATTACTAATATAAAAATACAATCAACAGTGATAGAAATTATGAAACATTCAATTAAAAAAAGGAGAAAGAGCTATTTGAATAAAGCAAGGGGGAACGAGTTTGAATTTCTATTGAGGCTTGGATTTTAGTTCA
>NW_013665736.1:773693-792184 GCF_000517525.1 Limulus polyphemus | reverse complement strand
TTGCTGGTTAATTGTCAACCAACCTGCAGTAATTCCGTCTTAAGAACTGTTCTTCTCTCATACTAAAACTTCATGGTGTGGGGATTACTGATGTTGATAAATTTTAGTTACTTTGATGCCCAGTCTTTCTGTACTAGAGTTTCAACCAAGGATGCTGTCACAGTTATTCCTACCAGATTTAAAACTGTCATGTTGACATCACAAGTAGGTTTATGTAAGACTTGTATCATAACATTCCAGACATATTCCTTTCTTTATATTTTACTTGGAAAGGTGAATTGTTGGTCAAACCTTTATGAAATATCTAGAAGAACGAACTATTTCGAGCTATTTACTACATTCTTCTGACACTTTCTTGAAGATAATTATATGGTTATATATTTGCGATTTGGAACCGTAGTTCGGATTCCATACGAGTGTTTTGTGATAATATAAAAATCAGTATTCGTTTATCTAGTTCATAATTTAAGTGGAAACTGATATCCAACATCCTTTCCATGATATTCATGTTTAATAAAAGACAGATTGAAACTTTGTAGAATGGACTGCAACTGCCTGTTGTAGAGACGACGTTTCGAAAGTTTCCCGCCTTTCGTCTTCAGGTCTGAAATTGGCAATTGCCGTCCATTCTACAAAATTTCACCATGAATACCCTGCCTAAACAATCTATCAAAAAAAAAGACAGATTAATATTAATTACAATAATGTATGGAAAGTAACATACACAAGCTAGGAATTTTAGTTCAATTCTTGCCATCATACAAAGGTTAGAAAAAATGTTTACATCTCCTTTCTCACAGCCCTTCGGTTTTTTTCTTCTTAGAAGAAGAATACCTTACATTTCATACTGTTTTTGTCAAAACGGTTACTCTAATTCTTAGTCTCCCTCAATTAAGAACAAAATCCTAGTGTCTTTCTTTTAGGAACTTAGACCTAAACTTTACCGTATTTGTACAAAAGATCGTATTCTTGTCTTCTTAAAAAAAAAAAGAACAGGACATTAAAATATATTATAGCTAAGATAATAGATCCGATAACTAAACATAAACAACGAACTGCTATTTATAGTATAAAATGTGGCCTTTGGAAACAGTAAGTTGAGGAATTACAGACCTCTTCAGGTTCGCATTAATGAACACAAAACATCACTTTCTCCATTTCATGATGAAGTAAACTTGGTTGTTACAGAACAACGGGTTAGTTGCAAAGGGGAGAAAGCCATATACATTAAGATAATAAATTATAGACCAAAGCTTTTTGACCAAAACGCTTCTCGACTTAAGGAAGAGTTTGTAAGTGAGCTTGAAAGCTTGCGTTCAATAAATATACTGTAGAGCTATATCCAAAATTTATTGTATTAGTTTCTCCCACGATTAAAAATGGCCCCATATATGTTATTCCAAAGTTTCAGAATCTGTTGTAAAATTTAGGTTTATCAAGAGCTCTTAAAAATGAATACGCAAAGTTTGGATGTTTTAGTGGATATTGTAAATAACAACAAAACGTGGAATACAAAAAAATCAGCAATAAATTGTATTATAACTGCTAAGAAAACAATTACAACGAAACACCTGTGACACTGATATTGCTATGCGTTTTATTTTGTCTTTCGTACTTCATATACTAGCTTACTTTACCATGGATAAAAATCCTAAGGTTAAGTTAATTCATGCCAACTAGTATAAGAAACAACTCCAGAAAACATTTTTTTTAAATGAAAAATTAATTAAGTTTTTATTAATTAAAACCTAAAATCAGCATTTTCTCATTTTCCTGAAATTAAGTTTTACGTTTCATGACAGAATTTTGTTAACAAACCAAAATTAAACCAAAATGTGTAGAAAGATGTATGTATTCACTACTTTTCTGTCATTAAGCATATTGTACCCAGTGAATGCTTAAGGCTATCTGAAGATCGTGCACTCAAATTGGATTTCTGGTAAACTTCGTACTAACATAGTCATTTTGCCTCTTATATCTTGAGTAACTAGTATCTACCAACTATATGCTGAAGATTGATAAAACACGAACTTTAAATTCAGGCAACCTCTTCCGTAAAAAGTTAAAACGAGATATGTACGTATTTTGTACTTAACTATGAAATATAAAGATTATTTAATTTTGATCATTCTATTTTTAGGGTCTAAACTATAATAATATATATAAAAGTCGATATATATCAAGGATTAATTTTAGTTAACCAATGTAAAATTAAAATTATTTGTAAATTTTCCCTGTTTGTTATCATTAAAATTTGTCCGACAACTAAATTACGCGAATATTTTTTTTTTAAATAGTGAATTAGATCTACCAAATTTCTGGTTCTTTTTTAGTTTTCTGTGAGAATCCATCAACATGTTTATAGTTCCATGATTCTACTTCACAATGTCGAAGATTCTCGATTACCCAGCGCGAACATTCTGTGCACATAGATTTTATCACCAAGGGATCCTTCCACCTTCATCAGATGAGTAATTTATCCATCATTCAGAGGCCAAGTTCCGGAAAGACTCCAAATTCCAGACATTATTAGATCTAACAGGAAACTTGATTCCTCTCCCTTGCAGCGAGCCAGCGAGAATCAGACATTGCTATAGTACTCTCGATTTGATTAATTAGCGGAAAGGAAGAACTTGACTTCTTCCCTTCCTTCGGAAGAATCCACTTTTTTGTGCTTAACAAAACTATTCTCGAGTTAAATATGATCGGTATCTGTTTCGAAAGTAGACCTGTTTGTTTGTTCATGTACTTAAATTCTTTCATTCGGTCTTCGTCAATTTTAGTTATTAACCAATAAAAAGTTAAACAAACTTTTCAAACAGGACTATACTTTTAGGCAAATATTTGATAAAATAAACATAGCTTCAAAATTATTTAAAGGTCAGTTCAAGCAATTATTGAATATTAATGAAATAAGAAGAAAAGAGATAAAGAATAAGACATAGTAAATGTGTCTTTTGAACATTATTATATATTTTAGATAAAACATATTACTTTGAAAGTCCAATGTCTTATGGTTACAGCTATTACCTTCTAAGTAGTCCTTTATCTATATAATTGGTTAAATATCGGTCCTTGGAATTAGAATTTTCTACCTAAATGGCACTTTATGCTCATGTTGCTTAAAGAGTCAGGTCAAAGACCACTAGGGATTAAGTGTAGTCATCTCAAATTTTGAACTACTGACCATAAGTAAGGCAAACAGCAGCACCTACCACCACAAGGGATTTTTCAGCTCTTTGAGCCTAATAACGAGTTTGACTGTAACTTTTATAACCTACACACAACGGAGTGTTTAGTGGTACTGACGTTTTCAACCTAGGACTCTTCAAGTTGCAGCCCGAAGCGCTAATCACTAGGCCACGACCGGCTCAATATTGATCCTATAACAATATTATAACATACAGTATATATCCATTACACTCTGAAATCATGATACTATTTTAAAGATAGTTAACTAAAGCAAAAATGCGATTGAATGCGGCATAGAGTCAGAGCTATTAATGAGCAATAAAAAAAATAGTCATCTCAAAATTTCTGAATATTTTTCTTTTGGAACATTGTTTCAATTACAAAAATTTGATTTGCTGAACTCATGTTTCTTTCCTTCGAAAGCAATTATTACATTTAAGAATCAGAACTAGGTTGAAAAATATTTACACTAGTGCCTGAAGCTTTTTTAGAAATTTTGTAATGTATTTTTCGGGTCGAAAATTATAAATTCAACAAGGACACATCCTACAACTTCAAAATTATCTCGACGTGTTTGAATGGCCACTGTTGATTAAATGAAATAAAAAAACTAACATCAACGGTCACACTATGAAGTATTGTCAGAAAACTGGTATTTATATATTTTAACATAAGAAAGCCAAACTAATTGAACGGAAATGTCCTATTATGCTTTGAAAGTTGATTGGAAGTTATAGTTTGAAATGTGAGATCCCTTACGGTCGGAATAACGTTTTTCTCTATGTTTGTTTGTTTACTTTTAGAGAAAAGGTACATTCGGCTATCTGCTGTGTATATCGCGGATAATCAAATTCCGCATCTTAGCGTTGTAAGTCCGTAGACTTCCCGCTGTCCTACAGGGGAACTTTCTATATGCTAGGTACCAAAGAGCTCGAAAACAAAAGCTTTAAGAGAATAGCAAAGCTTTATACAGCTTTGAGTCACACGTGTGTGTCTGGGTCCATATCTGCGGAACTAGTAATAAAATTGACGTAACATCGTCGAAAGTCTCCTAGAGATATATGTATTGTAGATATCATTATTGAAATTTGGTGGAGAATGACGTTACCTTCTGTCAAAATGACTTCGCTCGTGATTATGTTAAAACGATGCTGAATTCTGTGTTTGGGGTGACATGAGTCTACAAATCAAATTGTAACCTAGGTTACGCCAAATAATGAACGAACCACATTGTGGTTTATTCTTCTCTTTCATCATAGCGACAGACACGCCGACAAGCTCAATAATGCACACCAACGTTGAAGGAAAGCTGTAAAAAAATGTTCTAACAAGTATATGTTGAATGTAATGGCTTTTAACATTTGTAATCAGTTTTACTTCTATAACTGTTATAGGCTCTTTTAATCAAAAGTTTGTTTAATGTGCTTTTAACTTCAAAGAAAGCAATGTAAACATAGACATAAAGAACAAATTTATAGTAATACATTTTTCATAGAAAATGAAAGAAAACAAAACAAATAATTTACGTCACGTTTTGAGTTCCGCAGCTGAGCGAAGTCTACTTCAAACATCAATTTGATATCGGGTGTCATAATGCTGGAATCTGCTTGTTCATTGGGTGGGGAACTAATTCAACAAATGTGGTGGGTAATAAGTCATTATGGATAGTGTAACGTGCTTCATAAAGCTTGCTACACTATCCAAGTTTAATTAATGCGTAGAGCTTGCTTTACAAAAACAGATTCTTTGTTTGCGGATAATGTTAATATCCTCAGAATAAATTATTTTCTTTATCTTCCGTTTTAAGGAATTTTGTCTCTCTAAATAAATCACGTCTAATCCATAACATAATTAACACTTTTCTGTGTGAGCACAAATCCTAATAGATCAGTAAATATATAAGTTAATTACTGTATATGCAATATTTATAATTATCCCATTAGGGAACTAAATTTGTTTTAATTCGCGTGTTTTTTTTTGTCCTTTGTTTATACAAAATAGTTTCTTGTTTCGTTAATCAAGTTTTACATGCTCTCACATCTTAGTCGTTATGATCACGAAATAGCAGTGACGGTCAATACGAACTTTAGCTCTTTAGTAGGTCAAATATAATTTTAATAATTTAATTGTACTAATGCATGTATGTATAAATATATAAATTGTTTGTTTTTTGAATTTCGCGCAAAGCTACACGAGGGCTATCTGCGCTAGCCGTCCCTAATTTAGTAGTGTAAGACTAAAGGGAAGGCAGCTAGTCATTACCATCCACCGCCAACTCTTGGGCTACTCTTTTACCAATCAGACGTTATTTTTTTACTTGCTATATTAGGTGCAATATGTAAAATATTATTTAAAATACTTTCATATCAGCATTTATACAATATCTTCACTATTCCGTTGCATGTTCATATCCTGGTTGTTTAGAATGTTATGAAAGATTTTTTTTTTATAACGCCCCACGGCTAAAAGGGCGAGCATGTTAGGTGGGACGAGGATTCGAACTTGCGACCCGCAGATTGCGAGTCGACCTCCCTAACCGCCTAGCCATGCCGGGCAATATATATATATATACACACATTTAGAATGCACTTTTTATTTCATTTAAATAATGTTTCGTTGAAATGTTAAAAATATGTGTATTTTAATTTTCAATTTTTGAGAATAAAACTCCTATGTAGTTAATGTTATATATAGGTAAAATATAATTAAATTTGTAATTGTTCTTTAATTTTTAAGGCAATTTTTGTTTAAGAAATTTCGTATGTATGTAATAATCTGATATTTCAGACCTTTACTTTCAATATTGTTTCTAACCATTCTCAATATATTATAGGATTTTTGTAATAATGGTTTGTTTACTTGCTAGTTTTTGTTTCTACTTTCAATCTATTTCTACAATTCATCAATTAAAGTCCTCATTTTCCTATATTTTTATAGGAACATTTTATATTTTCACGAGCAAAGCTTATAGAGGCAAGGAAATGTAAACTTGTCGACAAAAAATAGAGTGCAGATTATCAGAGTCGAACAGAAGCAATTTGTACATAAACTATTCTTCATGTGTGTAGAGTTATTGAGGTTCAAAGAATGTTTTTATCATCTTGTTAGCAAAGCTGTATGTTTTATGATTTCACGCATCATTAGAAAACCATTTCAGAAAAAGAGAAGAAAACCGAAGGACTGAGATGGTTGTGCCTTAAATGCTATTATATTAGTTTACGTCGAGAAGCCTGGGTAATGCCTCAAATGTACCATATAAACGTAAGAGTCTAAGGTTTGTATAAAGTTCAAAGCAGAATAATAATAATAATACAAGTCAAACTGCTTTGTTCTTTCAGACGTTATTTTTTTTACTTGCTATATTAGGTGCAATATGTAAAATATTATTTAAAATACTTTCATATCAGCATTTATACAATATCTTCACTATTCCGTTGCATGTTCATATCCTGGTTGTTTAGAATGTTATGAAAGATTTTTTCACATATATTTTAGTATGTTTGACTATCTTTGCTCCGATTTTGTTGCAAAACAAAATAAATAAAAATATATGAAATCTTGAAAATGTCTGTATGTACAATGAATTAATTATTCTGAAATGAAACCATACATCAAGTGCCCACAAAAAAACAAAACACGTCTGGATAGGAGTTATAGCCCTGCAATTTTTCTGTAATTGGTCCAGTGTAATAAACCTTTAATTTAAAAATGTATGCAGTACCTATGTCAAATTGAGAACAATTGTTGGCTTTCAGGATTCTGCTAATGGCTATATAATAAATTGTTGAATTGAATTTTTTACTCGAGTTATCCATTTTTCAACGTGTAATATTTCATTGTTAAGAAAAAATTATCAAAGAGAAACGAATTGTCTGGTTAATTTTAATTCTGTCATTTCGAATCTTGAGAGCATCAAATAATCATTCCAATCTTCGTTATGAAATCAAAAATAGTTTTCGACTTTACTTTAAATAATTCACAGTTTGAGCCTCATATAATTTACAATCATTGGCTCACAAAAATATCATTAATGAGATTTTCATCAATTTTTATCACTTGATGTGCGTTAATTATCAGAGTTTGACGCACGATAATATCACAAATAGGTCAAAATAACTATAAAAAACTAAACAAGTAAAACGTTTTTTTTGCTTTAACAATGAACAATATTAAAAACACTAAGAATCAATAAAAAAGTAACGATCAGAAAGTTGTGTAGATAATTCGGTTGGAACTCTTGGTAATAGTGTGCCTATTGAGTTATCCTCTGTATCCATCAGGGCGAATCGAACCCTGGATTTTAGTTTTGTAAGTCTGTAAACTCCTGCTATTCCATCAGGGGACTTGTTTTTTCTCACGAGTAATATATTTATACCTTAATATTTTTTTTCTTACATACGACTTTACTTTGCTATAAGGTACCAAATTCTCCTTAAATGTTAATTATGCTTTCGTAAGTTTATTTAACTAGAACCAAGAATTATTTTTTAGATAGGATTACAGTAGAGTATATATGGAAAGAGCTATAAGTGGGATGGATCTTTCATAGTCTATATGTATTGAACAAAACTGGATAGAACGGTAGGCTGAAAATTTCTATAAGAGAAATAAACATTATAGCTCATATCGTTTCAAGGTTACAAGGTAAAGCAGTCCAAAACTAAACCTTATACTTACTCATTTTATCTGATTTTAAGTTAGTAACAAAATAGAAGGAATAGACGGTCCTGACTACGACAACGGGTAGGCTGAGCAGAAATTAACAATGGAAAGGTTAGACGTTCTTCATTATGATTACATATGTATCGAGAAAAGATAAACAACAGAATAATTAGAAGTTCCTCAATGTTATTACATATAGACGGAGCAGAAATTAACAGTAGAAGGATTAGACGCTTCTCACTATGATAACATGTAGACTGAGCAGAGATTAACAATAGAAGGATTAGACGCAATTCACCCTGACCACATTTAGACAGAGCAGTTTTACTATAGAAGGATTAGACGCTTCTCACTATGATTGCATGTAGACTGAGCAGAGATTAACACGACTGTCATAGCTAGTACATAGAAAACTGATTATTCCTGTAATGATTTAAGCAGTGAAGTTGCATTAATTTTTTTACAACTTACATTGAAGTTTACTATTTTCCGTCTTCTTTATGCTTTCCAGATTTTTTAACATACTATTGTCTTCAATTATATAAAATAGCATATTGCTTATTAAAACATAACTTGAATAGAAATATGTTACCGTGCTGTTTTTCTTTGAAAATATTTCATGTTTTCTCAGTGTTTATTCTGGAACAGTAGAACATCTTACTGTCATTCATGGTATTCGGAATTTATTCAACTCTGATAAGTGTTTATCATGATGTTACTATTGCAGGCACAATTGAACTATAGAAAATAAATGCTCAGGACAACATGTAATGTTAATTTGATTTTTGTACATTAAAGTAAAGAAATAAGTAGATAATTAAAATTCCCAATTAGTTTTGTGTCCTATCTTTACGACTTGCTTTCTAATCCAACTTAACTAAAACTTGGCCGGGCGTGGTTTAGTGGTTATGAATAATGATATCTTCTATGCTAGTTATACAAGGATAATATTAACAACAATCTTTGTCACTACAGTAAAATTTATGTTTTAAAAACCGAAAGTTGAAGAAGCATTAGAAATCAATAGGCCTAAAATTTAGGATAAAAAATCACGTTAACTGCAGATGGTTTGTTTTTCCACATTCCTCTTATTTGTCCACTGGGGATTCAAGTTCAGAGGCGTGTAGAAAAACATGTACAGTTAACGTGATTTTTAAAACAAATCTTAGGCCTATTACAGTAAAAGGTTAGAGAAAATTTTGGTATATATTTTCAAGCTTAGAATTGTCTTTAAAATGAATTCAGGATAACTGCCAGCGGGCAACTGCCAATCAAAAGATCTGAGTAATCCAAATTCCCAAAAGAAAACTTAATACATGTACTTCATAGGAGGATTGTCTAGATTTTAAACCAAAACCCCGTTTACAATTTTCATTTCGATTTAGCAAGTATTTAGTAATTAAATTGCTAATATCCAATGTTATATAATAACATATACGTAAAGTTTAGAACTTTTTCGTAATATTGTTTTTTTTTTAATATTCTTCGATCAAAGCTAGTTTAGTCCCCATGACCTATCTAATCAAAAGTTAACCATAAAAAGGAGACAGTTGTCCACTGGCAGTTGTCCTCCTCCCTTCAAAAACTTCATTTCTGGCTTATCAATTCAGGAAACGTTTTTCTTCGTCGTTTAAAAAAACGAAACTCTAAGTCTTGAGGTGTCTGTCTTGTAGATTATAACAACCTTAGCTAATGTCTTGATATTGAGCAGTAAAGTATGATTCATAAGTTAAATTCTTACCCACTTAGGGAACTAAATGAAAAATATATTTATATCAGTATATTTGTATGGTTCAACTATTACTAATGGCTTAAGGCTTCTTAAAATTTTAAGATAAACATAATTAAAGATATTTAAAAGCATTCATTCACCAACAAATCTGGTATAGACTTACCATTTATGTATAATCATACTTTTCTTTCTATTATTACCGAAGCTCCTAAATTTTTGAATATATTTGTATATTTTACGCATAGATTAACATAGAGTAACATAATCAAAAACTCTCAATTTTCTCAACTTTTTTCCACTAGTGTTAAAGTGGAAATAAAAAAAAATAAATTTTCAACTGTTTCAAACTTCATGTAGGTCTACATAACGAAAACCAAATAATTTATCATTTTCACACTATTTTGTTTGTTTTAGATATTCGTGCAAACCTACACAAGGGTTATCTGCGTTAGCCTTCTCTAATTTTGAAAGTATCTAGTCAACATCCCCCACCGCCAACTTTTGGATTACTTTAATTGAATAGTGCGACTTTACCATCCCTCTTATAACACACCCAGATCTCCAAAATGCAGATCGCGATTTTGTAGGAACGGGACAGGAACCATGGAGCTAGGGCTTATAGTCCTGCACGCTAACTAACTGAGTCACGCCCAGCTTGCGTCGACAGAAGAAGTATTCTGTTTTGTAGTGTCCAGTGTTTTAAAACCATTATAGTTTTGCTCGGTCAAAACCAATAAAAACTGTTATTTAACATTCGAATGAGAAACTTTTTGAGCTTAGAATGGTTTATTAGTTTTGATTTGATTTAGTGGAGCTCTCATAAATTTGTAAAACAAATACTGTATTTATTTTTGTTGAAAATGCAAAGCAGGTGTACGGTAAGTAGAGATTAGCTGACAAAGATAGATTTCATCCAATTGAGGACATATCTTAATTAAATAAAAGTAACTAGCAGCTGTAAGATGCTAAGTTAGAATAAGCAAAGTCTAGATGATTGAAAACTAGTGAATTCTGGATTATATTTATGACCCTAAACCATAACACTGGAGATACCTTAAACTTTTAAACATAATACCAGGAAGTTTTAGAAACATGTGTTGCATATTAGTGGTCTACTTAAAACTAGGTAATTCTTTTCAATTTTGACGTGACAAAATTCCCTCTATAATGCGGAGCACTTCGTAAGTAAAGAAAATCCCAATTCTTTTAATCATTGAAAAAATAAACAAAAACCCATAATTAATAATGTTGTGTAAACGTTTGGGTTTATGAGGTATAAAGTAAAAATTTATGGAGTTTTAGTGGAAAAGTTCCTTGATTTTTGCATAAAAAATGTATTAATTGAGGAAAATAAATGATAAGCCCAACTCAGCTTAGTTAACTTTCTTCCATTACTCCTTTTAGCGATAAGTTTATAAACGCAACATTTCTTAGATAATGCGATGTTTTGAAACTTTAGTGAATTACCGAAATATTTTGTTGCTCATAAATGCATAAGTATCAGACGTGACTTTTACGAGATTAGATAAATAGGATTTTATGCTCTCCTTATACTAGATCATTATCTCATTAGTCTGCGTAACATGTAAAGATGGTTACTACATTAAACCCTTCGCAACTATTTTCGATTCTGTGAAACTGCTCGTATAACACGTTCCAATCGTTTCTTGAGTCAGTGTTCAGATATATGACACAATTCAGTCTTGTATTCTGAGGATCTGATATTACCCACCGTAGATACACGTCATTGATTTTATTGATTGTTCCTCGTGTGAAAATTATATCAATTACGCTATTCGTGAATTGACAGCAGCGCTTTATGCTCCAGGACAAGCAATAAAGGTTTACTACTATACCATGGCAGCATTAAAAAACAAAAACATAACAACGCTATTCGTAAATTGGCAGCAGAGCTTTATGCTCCAGATCGGGCAATAAAGGTTTACTACTATACCATGGCAGAATTAAAAACAAACACATAACAACGCTATTCGTAAATTGGCAGCAGAGCTTAATGCTCCAGATCGGGCAATAAAGGTTTACTACTATACCATGGCAGCATTAAAAACAAAAACGTAACAATGCTATTCGTAAATTGGCAGCAGAGATTTATGCTCTAGGACGGACAATAAAGGTTCACTATTATAATGACAGAATTAAAAACAAAAACGTGACAACTTAATCTTGTAATTTGATTTATTTATGAAGATTTAAAATGTGTAAATAATTACTACAGACTGGTTGATAATTAGCGAACTACTTTATAGATATTTTATTAAAATTACAATAACAATTACTACATGTTGATTGATAATTAACGAACTACCTTTTACAATATTTAGTTGAAACTGCATTATCTTAAGAATTCCATCTTACTCACTCCATTGACTTGCTATACAGACTCCTATCGCACTCCATTTCCTTAGAAGACTTTTCAATCCTAAGATTGTGCACTTGTGATTTTCATAGATTTGCTGAAGAAGGAATATGTATAATTCCGAAACGTTCATAAAAGATGTTTACAATCGTTGCCGTGGCTCTACTATTCATTATCAACATTCATTTCAGTTTCTCTTGGAATAACCTTTCTCGAATCAGGAAGATGGTCATATCATGCCTGATCTAGTTGGCAATGGTCATAAACAAGGATCCATCCGATTTTGAAATAAGCATGATACTGAGTGCTCGTTTATCAAGAGCACACTTATAAAATGGAATTTCTATGACCATTTGTTGAAGACATTTACCATGAGAGCCTATTAAAAGTAGCAATCGAAAAAATACACTTGAAACTAGAAAAACTGTGATATCATCAACCGGTGGTTAAGGAAAAACGTGATTGGACAGGCTTGTAAGGTACAACAAACGTGAAATTGTGTCACACTTAACCAATTCTCTTATCAGTGTCAAAAGTAAATTGTGCCATGCGAAGGATATCAAAAACTCTCACGTATCAGGTAGTAATGAACATGAAAACTGTTTATCCATAGAAGCAGACAGAAACGTACAGCTTCAGCATTGTTTCAAGCAAAAATATTTCGCAATGAATGACTGGAAGCGTGTGTATGTGGTCTGATGAGCAGTATTCAAAAATTTCTAATTTGACAATAGAGTACAAATACGGAGAAATCAGACTGAGGCACAATACCCTACTTGTGTTCCGGCAGTTCAACCTGCTGAAGGTGTTATAATGGTGTGAAAACATTCTTATAGCAAGGATTAGGCCCATCTTTTACATATTTCAAAGGACAAATTACATGCAAAATGTACTTCAAAAATGCTGAATTTGTATTATGATGGACAAAAGCTTGTTCAAGACAATAATGCAAAAATCCTGAGCTTACGTATTGACCGAAATTTATTTGCAGAACACGAAAATCATCTTTGTTAGCCAATACGATTACTGATTCTCAATTTAATTGAATATTTCTGGATTGGAGCTTGAATACTTGAAATGTAATTTTTAATATTTACATACCAAATATTGGTGTCATAATAATTAATCTTCTGGATGACAACATTACTAAATTAATTAGAAGAAATAATATATTACTCAAAAACAACCACACCTTTTAGTCAGTTTGAAATTAAGATAAACTAGAAATGAATTAACGTCAATTCGTTGTAGTGTTTTTTTAGAATATGTTTTCTCGAGGCTGAAATAACTATTGTTTACTGAGAGTTAGTTCAAAGAAAACTCCACCCAAATATTCACTGTAGTTTCCCATTTTCGATACTGAATTAACTCTTGTTTGGTGAGAAAAACTCCGTTCATACAATATTCCTTTTTTTATAATACAGTCTCACTATGAATATGAATGAATGAAACTTCTTTGGTGAGTAATGGGGTGTGTGGCATGTTGTTGATAAGCTCAGATAGTGCTTTGAACAGTATAATAATATTGATTTCTCTGATACATCATTATATTAATCCAAATCCATGTATAATGTTTCTGCTTTTCCAGTTGTAAGCTACTTTTATATAAATTAATTTTATAGGAAATACAAATTTATAGTAATGCGTTGAGTCTTACGTATAAATGTGTAATGTGGTTTCATTAAACTTAAATTTGTTAACCAGAATGACAGTTTAACTTGATTTATATTTTTGTAATTTGTTTTCTTAATGTGCACCTATGGTACATTAATTTTACACGTTTCTAAATAACGTAAGAAGTAGGTTGCAGATCATTATTAAGCGAGGACAATACGTCAAATTTGTATCATACAAGTATTAGGTTTGTTTGTTTGGAGTTAAACACAAAGCCACACATTGGGCTGTTAGTGCTCTGCCCGCCACGAGTATCGAAACCCGGTTCTAGCATCGTAAGTCCGCAGACGTATACAAGTATTAGGAAAACAAATTATCGCTAAATAAAAAAAATAAAAAACTATATAGTGCT
This sequence comes from Limulus polyphemus, assembly GCF_000517525.1. Taxonomy (NCBI): domain Eukaryota; kingdom Metazoa; phylum Arthropoda; class Merostomata; order Xiphosura; family Limulidae; genus Limulus; species Limulus polyphemus. Next base: position 778,195 of record NW_013665736.1, on the reverse strand, counting down.
GGCTACTAGAATTACAAAAAGGAACCAAAAAAGACAGGGATGGAAGTGGATATATCACTTAACCGGCTAATGATCACATAGCAAACTAAGCCGTCTTGAATTTACATCCCTATCTTGTTTGGTTCGTTTTTTCAAGTTCAGTAGCCAGCCCTACATAGTTTTTGTTATTAAGCGATAATTTTTTCCTAATAGTCTTTGTTTATTTTTTATAAGATGGCGTACGTGGGTTACTAGGTTATAGAGTGCATTCTAAAGCTTTATAAATTTTGCACATAATAATAATAATAAAATAGGTAGTCAAAGATCGTGAAGACTGTTTTGCTCTATCAAATGATGATAAAATTATAGTTACTGCTAGAACTAGGTAGTCACTAGGCCTGTTGAAAAAAGATGATGATGAACAAAAATATGAAATCTCGGTTTGGCTATTCGCCAGTTTTCGACTTTGGGACGCTCTGGATAGCTGAAAAACGGCATATACACCAGAGATAGAGCAACTATGCTAGGTAGCTCTTCATATCTAGCTTCTGATGACCCGCAGAGAAGAAAATTCAGATGACTTTGTATTGCTTTTATACAGGCATCCGTGCCATACCTACATAGAGAGTGCTAAGGGAAATCAGTTATAATGGTATTACACTGTTAGTTCTAGGTGGTATCCTTTGTGTTATTTGTTTGTTTGTTTCAGATGTTCGCGCACAAAACTACACATGGGTTATCTGAGCTAGCCATTCCAAAATTTGAGCTAATAGGCTAAAGGGAAGTCAGCTCGTCAGCAACTCTTGGGCTACTCTTGTTTGATCTAATAGTGGTATTTGACGGCCAATCTTATAAAATATCCTTGGCGCCAAAGGGTGAAGCGCGATTTTGCTATAAGGAGACGCTAACCATGGTGCTCTTGGATTCACGTACCAGCATGTTCGGTCCGGTATTTTTAGTAATAAACAAAGAAAATCAATTTCCAACTGATATATAATAGAGAAGAAAATGATATATTAATATTTTTTATTTTAAATACTGTTTCCGTTATATTTATCATATGTATATAGCGTAACAAACATAGAATTACATAAGTTTATTAATCTATTATACTTTAAGGTTAAAATAATAAATCCTTAGTTGCTCGGTATAATAGTGACATTATAGTCATTTTTCATATAATCTTTGTGATATTGCTTTAATACGCATTTCAGTAATGGTGCAATTATTCCTTTTTCGAATTTTCATATAAGATTTTATATATTATACGAGATTTTAAAAGTCAGTCTGTGATTTTACTTGTTTTAAACGCACATTATTATGTAAACACAATTTACTGAATCTTTAAAATGTCTTTAGTGTTCAAACTTTCGATTATCAGCCAAAAGAAAACAGAAAACAAGATGACTATATCAATACTTCCCAATTAATATTTTCATAACTTAAACGTAAATATTGTATGCCTGTTAATGTAGATAAACATCACATTTTTAATACTCACGTTTCCTGTAAAATATTTAAATTCTTAATTTAAAGTTTCAAAATAATTTTATCTTACTCCGCTATTTAAAAACGTTATTTTTGTATATCCAACTGGTATCTCAGTGTTTGTTTGTTTGCAATCAAGCACAAAGTTACACAATAGGCTATCTGTACTCTGCCCACTACGGGTATCGAAACCCGGTTTCTAGCGATGTAAGTCCGCAGACATACCATTGTGCCACTGGGGGCATCTCTGGGTTTAACACCTTCTTGTTATAACTGCTACTCTTTCTCTTACTACTCTTCCCACAAAGCTACAAGTTAAAAGACATTTGAAAGTGTTACAAACAAGTGTTTTAGCTCTATAATGAATTAATTTACTATACAATTTCAAACATGTTTGATATTTAAGCAGTGGTTCTAAACACACACAAATATACTAATTACCTTATTTGTAATTCAGCTGAATTCAGTTCCAAACAAGTTGAAACACGTATCACAAACTCATATAAAATTCGAGAAATAAAAAATAAAACAAAAACCGAAGATATTTTGCAAATCATATTTTTTTTAGCCTTCTATAAGTATGATTTATATTGTTTTCAGCACAACTTTCAAAAGAGTAAAGATCATTAAAATCTAAATATTTAAAACAATACTGGTATAAAAAGAGAAGTATCCATAGTTTAGTATCACAGCTGGGATTTGGACCAGCAACCTGCATTAGTGTTCTTTATATATAGAAATAACTACGTTACTACTTTGTTTTGGCATAACTAATGAAAGTTCCATATTTCGCATATTGCATACTTTAGTAAATATACAGGTATGTTAAGGATGTACTTATGACAGAGATTGTTATTCGAATTTAATGAGCTTAACATTTTAACTCTATTGTCACGTGCATTGTTGCCCTCCATGTTACTGGTTACATGATTTCTTCTACACAGATATATTGGTATTCAAGTTGAACAACAAATCAATGATATAAGAATGAACGACACAAACCTAGTTTCATAATAGCAGGCTAAGTTCGTTACTGGAATCTAATGATATGAATTTCTGAAACATATAAATGTATCTATGAAATCATACAGTGAAACGTCTATTAGGCTTAACTTCAGAATTAACCAAGCAGAAATTTAGATAACAATAAAATATCTGTCAAAAATATTATTTTTCGCAATACTGAAGTAAAAAAAAAACAACAACAACAAAACATACGTTAGAAAAAGCAAAGACTTAATATTAAACTCGAAAAATAAAATGCATTTATTCTCAGTCATAAATAACTGTATCCTCAATGATTGTTGTTGTTTGTTGAATTTCACCAAAGCTGTTCGAGGCTCTCGTAACACCTTTCAAAATCAATACTAAACCTAAATACTAATACACAAGTTCCCCGTTGGAATAGCGGTAAGTTTACGAATTTACAACGCTAAAATTCTGGATTCGAGGCGATGGATACAGTAGATAGCCAATGTAGCTTTACTTTTAAACAAACAAACCAATAAATGAAACAAAAGAAAACTGGAAAAATTAGAAACAAATTTGACACTGTTCTTCAAAAACTGGATTTTTTTTAAAGAATGTAGTTATACAATAGGAGATCTGTGTTCTGTTTAACGTTGGTATCAAAACCCGATTTTTAGCGTTATAAACCCCAAGACTTAACGCTAAGCCTCCGGGTGAGCCCCAAAACTAGAATGCAATTGTTTGAAAAAAAATTATCTTTGTCAGAAAACAAGTTTCTCGGTTTAGAAACATCGTTGCCCAAAGCTTTTCCTAAATTTAAATGTTTTCTCAAACTTAGAGATTTATATATGAAATGCATATTTCTCTAATTAAAATCTAAATTCAAAAAGATATGATTGCTTTCTTTAATCAACAGGAATTTGCATTTTGAGGTTAATCATTTCAAACACAAATAGATTATGATCCTTAACCTTCTAGAAATTGGAACCAATAGATCAGTGTTATTCAATGATAAAGATTCGATTACTTTGTAACAAAGATGCGGACACAACAAAACGTGTATGAAAATAAAGAGTTAAAGCACTCATTAATCACAAGCACGATCTCATTACAACGACAAATTTAAGAGCTATACAATATTTAGAGCTTTCACATTTGACGTAGACTATTATCAGAATTTGGTAGGAAAAATAATCAGAATCTTAATTACCGAACAGCTCTCTTGTCACAAGCTTTCTTTCTGTGAAAGGAAATAAATTGTTAATTCTTATTTTGACGCATAAATTACCCGAGAAGCACATTTAAAACAATGATTCATTAAAAACTTTAGATAAAGCAATTAAAAAGGTTTGCATTCACTTTATATATATTCAATGCTTAATTTCCTACATAAGAAAACTTTTAAAACTCCTCGACAAAATTCAACGAAAATCATTAAAATATTTTGTGTTAAGTTCAGTCTTTCATTCCATTGTCATTAGATATACCATATTAAACATGTTTAAGTGATCTTAAACGATCGTGAGCAATTACCAAAGAAATTCGTTTAAACTAAGATACAACAATGTTAGATCAACTAGACTTTATGCATTGCTTAAGATCCACAAACCAAATCTACTAATTAAACCAATTATGAGTTACACGAAAAACAGCTCGACTCGCTATCAAACTTGCTATACAGACTCTTGCCTTGAGAATGCTAGCTTACTCACTCCACTGTCTTGCTATACAGACTCCTTTCTCGATGTTTCCTTAGAAGACTTTTCAATCCTAACTTATGGATGTAATGATCACGAACTGTTGATGATAGAAAGTCTACATATTATGAACTAAAATGGAGTGCGATGATGTTTCCTTAGAAGACTTTTCAATCCTAACTTATGGATGTAATGATCACGAACTGTTGATGATAGAAAGTCTACATATTATGAACTAAAATGGAGTGCGATGATGTTTCCTTAGAAGACTTTTCAATCCTAACTTATGGATGTAATGATCACGAACTGTTGATGACAGAAAGTCTAGATATTATGAACTAAAATGGAGTGCGATGATGTTTCCTTAGA
>NW_013665736.1:771624-773005 GCF_000517525.1 Limulus polyphemus | reverse complement strand
ACTACATGTTGATTGATAATTAACGAACTACCTTTTACAATATTTAGTTGAAACTGCATTAGGACAACAATCAACCATTTTTTACAGTACTACGTTTGTTAAAGTTGCAAACGGTAGTAAAAATTTTGCTATTTAAAACTTCGAGAAGATGCTTGAATAAAACATATATAAACCTAGAGTAAAGTTTTTAGCAAGTCCTAGATTTAATCAAATTTAATATTTGAATAACCAGCCTTCACAAGATCGCTCACTGGATATAATAGGTCGTTTGATATTGAAATGTTTAGTAATTACGTAAAAAATATACGTTAAGTTAAAAACGTAAACAGAACACCCTATAAGAACAGTATTCGTGGCTTGATATTCACTAGACTGATAACGAATGCAAACAGTTGTGTTTGAAATGTTAATGACTCTCTAATAAAGAGTTCGTGAGTTATAGTTTGTTTTGAATTTCGCGAAAAGCTACACGAGGGCTATCTGCTCTAGCCGTCCCTAATTTAGCAGTGTAAGACTAGAGGGAAGGCAGCTAGTCATCACCACCCACCGCCAACTCTTGGATTACTATTTTACCAATGAATAGTGGGATTTACCGTCACATTATAACGCCCCCACGGCTGAAAGGGCGAGCATGTTTGGTGTGACGAGGATTCGAATCCGCGACCCGCAGACTGGGAGTTGAGCGCACTATCCACCTGGCCATGCCGGGCCCTCGTGTGTTATAGAGAACGGGTTTTTCTATTACAGGAAATATAGTCATGCTGTTATATAGAAAATAGATTAAAATATATTCGTAAACAGAATATTTGAGTATATAGTGAACAAGGGTAGTAGAACAAATTACATTCAATTTGTGGAGTTTTCGTGCTTTTATTTTTCGTATGAAAACTTTCAAGTAATTCGTTATTTCAGCACAAATATGCTTTGATCTTATTCCAGATTAATATAGACAATGTCCAGAAGTAGTTAGAAATTACAATACAGAGCAGGTTGAAGTGCAATGTTTGCCATATTAATATATCCTTAATTAGGAAAGATGTATTTTAAACATTTTCTTGGGGGAATTTAGGTTGATTTTGTTGTGTGCATGTAGGATCATTCATAACTGATATGGATATAGCAGAACGCAATAGGTTAAAAGTTTTTGTGGCATAATTTTTCCACTTGTTCTAAAACATTATGGTAAAATGAAATACATGGCTATTTAAATGATGAACGAAACTACATCGGCATATGATGAACTAAACCACATCGGCATATGATGAACTAAATCACATCGGCATATGATGAACTCAATCACATCGGCATATGATGAACTAAACCACATCGGCATATGATGAACTAAACTACATCGGCATCTGATGAACTCAATCACATCTGC
>NW_013665736.1:761103-770768 GCF_000517525.1 Limulus polyphemus | reverse complement strand
GTAATCCTGACGTCTAGGAACGGTAAGGAATCATTTTCCTCGAGTTCGGATACGAACTTGATATTACACGCAATATCTTAAACAACAAAATCCAAACACCAGCCAATCTGTACACCATTCTCAGATTTCCCCTCATTATCTCACTTCCTTTTATGATAAACATAGGTAGAAAGTGTTTACCTTCTTTGGTAATCCTGACGTCTAGGAACGGTAAGGAATCATTTTCCTCGAGTTCGGATACGAACTTGATATTACACGCAATATCTTAAACAACAAAATCCAAACACCAGCCAATCTGTACACCATCCTCAGATTTCCCCTCATTATCTCACCTTTAGTATCTGAAACGAGACTTGTAATGTGCTGGCCCTAAAATGAATATTGTAAGAACAAGGAGTTGATATTAAACTTGGGTATGCAGTTGATATTCGTGGGCCCAGTACGGAACACCAACAATAAGTGGGAAGCTTTGATAACATCACAGTCTTTACACTTCCCATCTATAACAGCGGTAATTATATATAGAAATTATGTGTTTGAACCTATATAATGTTGCTTGTTTGAAGAGAGCGTTAAATAATTATTTTACTGTTTTTTACACGTTACATGTACGTTTAATACAAACATAACTGATCTATTCATCCCTATTTGAAATATACAAACTGTTTACTCTCAATAGTATTTTGTGCTCTAATTATATCCAATCTCTTTCTACGTTCGCGTAACAGTATGCTTTAAAACATTATCTCAGATATAAAATTAACTAAGCCATTGCATAGCGTAAGTTAAGTGCACGAGCTAGCAGTAAATCAGGAAATATTATTCTAAATGAATTTCAATGACTGATCATTAATATGAACAATAGTTGCAGTTTTTGCTACGTATCACATCGAAGAACATTATTTCCTCGGAAACGCTGACAAAGTATTTCCAGTCCATTACCCTAGTTTGATAATAACAACAAGAAAATATATAGGACATGCGAACAATTTTACACCTCTTATCCTCAAAATATATATAGAGAGGCGCGCATTATTTGGTCTTTGTCCCTGAAATATATAGACATGTACGCACTCTTAAGGCTTTTGTCATCATTAATAAATTCTGAATAGCTCATATGTCTTCATGATGTGCTTAATGGCACGCTAAACAAATAGATTCGCATAAAGGAAGAACATTAGATGTGAGATATGCAGAGAGGTAGATATTTTGAAATTTGCTACCTTCGAGCACCGTTCCTCTTCTATCTGAATAACCAGGGGACGAGTTCAACACAATAGAATAAGCTCTATCGGTGTCTGTTGTATAAGTGTTATTTCCGAGTGGATTTGTAGAATCCTAGATTAATTTTTAGATAGAAGTGATGTGAAGAAAAACAGCACCATTTTCAGACGACTTAAATTAGAATGACGGCATCAAATAAAAACGACAATGATACAGTGAACAATCAGTTAAGAAGTTACTTGTATTTGTAAATATTTTTGTGTATTTACAATAATTGTGAATTCATTAACATAAACACGCTATCTTTAAGAAAAAAATCGTTAAATATGGTAAATAAAGAAAGTAATGTTCACTTAGAAACAACAATTTCCTTTGAAGCTTGAAGCAGATAAGAACTTGCAATGATTTGTTTACACATTGTTTTTTTAGAGAAATTTTAGACACCGAAACAATCACCTATTTTATAAACTACTCAAATAATTAAAAAGAACCTGGTATATATATATTTTTAGTGTTTCGAAACTTTATATTTCTTTCCCCAAGTCTCCAAATAATTTCTTTACTTATAAACACCTTGAAACTATTGTTACTGATATGGTGAACAAGTCAACTTTATTTTAATAAAGACATGATTAGTATGAGTTTAAAATACGAGATATTTCTCTGATAATTCAAATAAGACATATTTCAGAAGTTAATTGATTTGGAAATAATTTTGATGAGTAAGGTTAATGATAACAAGTTTTATGCTGATAATAGTAGTTCAAAATATTATATACACACACACACACACACACACACACATATATATATATATATATACATACACATATGCATTAAGAATTTAAAGATGATTTAGGAAATTTGTGTTTTACAGATATCTAAATGTAGTAGTTCTTTGCGGTTTTGTAAATAAACAGTTACATATCTAAAAATACATGTTAATAAAATCTCAAATAGTAATTTGTTTTTAGCGAGTAATGAATGATGTATGTGAGATATAATAATGAATTTAATACACTCGGATAGATGGCGCTAGTTGACTTATTCAAATAGAAGGATACTACATTTATTCGGAATGGTCTGATTTCGTTATTTAAATGACTATCTTTTTCATTAGTATGATATAGTTAAAGTTGATATAATTTTTTATGAGTTGATGCCAAAGTATGGAATTAGAAACTGTTCTAGTTTTTACTTATCGTGTTTTAAAATAAAATGTTGAACTTGAACACCACGACAAATTATTCCTTGAAGGACTTCTAAAGGATTGTTTTTTTTTTCGTCTATGTTTACCGACACGAGGGACAGACCATTAATTTGTGTAAGCTTTTTCAGTTTGTTTGTTTGAAGTTAAGCACAAGGCTACAGAATGGGCTATCTCCGTTCTGCCCACCACGGGTATCGAAAGTCGGTTTCTAGCATTGGAAATCCACAGACATACCGTTGTGTCATTTGTTTGTTTGTTTGGAATTAAGCACAACGCTACTCAATGGGCTATTTGTGCTCTGCCCACCACTAGTATCGAAACTCGGTTTTTAGCGTTGTAAGTTCGCAGACATACCGATGTGCCACTGGGGGCATTAAGAATTACTGCAAGTTGGTTGACAATTAACCAACAACCAATGATTATTGAACTGAATTATATATTCCAAGTTTGGTAAGACACATTAGGGACTATTTTCTTTTGATTATTCATAAAAAATTAAGTCTGTAATTTGAGATAAATAATAAAATATACTGAAACGTTTTAATCTAAATAACAAAGAAAACATAGTAATTGAAAAGGAGTTGAATAAAAAATAAGCCAGAGGTTTTTATGAATATAAATTCTTACTAAAATGGCACACACTGACAGTATAGGGCAACTTCTTATTTTGTACCGGCGGATTGATAATTCAAAGGTTAAAAGTGTACTTGGACCATTTTATACTTAAATTTAAACTCACTTAAAGGCGATATAATGCATCTTCAAAATGAATTTAACTTTTAATCTCTTTCAAATGTCCAATCACAGAAAATAAACAATAATTTCTTTTATTAATTAGGGTTTATTTTATACTAAAATCAAATTTATGTCACTCCCCTTAGAAGTCATGTGTTTTCGATCTTTGTATTATAATCAATATACAGTGAAATCAGTTATGAAGGTTAAAAGTCATGGTACTTATGGATAGAGTAAAACCTGTTGTGAACGCTAGAGCAAGAAGCATTTCTTATTGAAACACGAAATAGTAAAAACAGGATTTAACGCACGAGTAACGATAAAACACATTTTCGATTTTGTTCTAAATTTATGCTGTTTTAAAGTGGATTACGCTATGCTAAAATAATACTTAATAACAATATTCCATAATGAATAATATTTTTAAAAGTAGATTAGCACAGAGTCTTGCTACAGCATGGCCAGATCTATCAATTTTTACATTTGACGAAGTTAAAGAAACAGTATCCTCAAATACAAAGATTCTGTGGGGGTTTTTATTCAGGGTTCGACAATTGAAGGGTGATAAGATGATTCGATAGATCTTTTTAAAAGTAGATTAGCACAGAGTCTTGCTACAGCATGGCCAGATCTATCAATTTTTACATTTGACGAAGTTAAAGAAACAGTATCCTCAAATACAAAGATTCTGTGGGGTTTTTTATTCAGGGTTCGACAATTGAAGGGTGATAAGATGATTCGATAGATCTTTTTAAAACTATAGTGATAAGACACACTAGGGACTATTGTTTACTTTTACTTGAACTACAAAGCTTTAGTATGAGCCTGATTGATACTGCATACTTACTGTGCCAAATAACGTTATGAAGCATTTAAATTAATAAAACAGACAAGACAGCAACAAGTCTGTTTTGAACAAAATAAGATACTCCTTTGGATAACAGAATTTTTTTTCTATTCGACCACTAGATAGCCATTATTTGTTTTTTACATATGGATAATCTTGTCTCTACATCCAATACGCCAGACTACAATCAGCTTAGTAAAAGATCTTTGATGTAGCGGATACCAACATTAATTAATGGCGCCAAGGAAAGCTGTAACGAAAACTTTTGTTCTGTCTCTTCTCCGTAGAATATATACGAGTATAATATTTTCTGGAGGTTTAATTTATGTGACCGGATATTAAAAGAATCACTCCATTTGACAATGTAGTCACAACCTAAATTTATCTTTTGTATTTTAAAGCCTATTCTACTATCATTGAACTGAATTATTTATTTGAAGTGTGGTAACTTTTGTGCGTGTGTTCACACTTTCCAAAGCCTCAAGAGATGACCAGTACATATTATAATGTTACATTAAAAGATTAAAAGTTAAAGCTGTATCTATCTTCTATTGAACAATATTTTATGTGTTATGGCATCACATCTTCTCCATCTTTTCTTCTTAAGCCCCAAAAATAACGACGAAGAATTTTTAAATATCAAACCTTGAAGTTTCACAGCTGATGGATGACGTCTCCATCTTACCCAAACTCTCAGTATTTTGATGATTCAGTTTGGGAAAATAGCGGGCAATCATAAATAAGGAACTAAAGTTGAATAATACAAACCACTTTAGAGAAAAAGGTATTTAGGTATTTCAAAAACTAAAATCAGTTAACAGTCTAATACATTTGTAGCTATACGTTTATTATTGATAAAACTAGAAACAAAGCCAAATATCATTTTTAAGTAAGTATTATTTAATTTTTCTATCAGATTTAACATTTGATAAATTTCTCTAACAGGTGTTTAGGTTTACGAGGTGTTTTAAAATATCGTTAAAAAGTATTTACTTTACTTTTTTTTAAATACCCTTATGTTTGGTTTGGAATTTATTTCCTTTTAGTTAAATTTCATGTCTCGATTTCGAAAATATGCATATGCACAAAATTTTAAATCATACGGCCAAAAAAGTATATACAAAATAAGCTAGATAACCCTTAAAACAAATCCACGCAACAAGCGATTTGTATAGAACTTCGTACATACGGTTAGTTGTACTTGTTACAATTGAATCAGTTAGCTTTTAACCAACTTGTGATTTTCTAGCCATTTTATACGTTTTCCACAGAAACACAAGGATAACTAGTCTAGTACTCACGTATAAAAGCATTATATTATATGTTTTGCTGGTAGAATTGTCTAAGAGATTATAATTATTCTACGTCATATTTGAGAATATATGAATAATGAAACAAAAATTACACAGTTTATAAAGAGAATAGCGTGCTGGACGCTTCGTAGCCTAATACGAATAATATTCCTGGATCTAAGAGGCTATTTGTAAATATGACAAAATCTTTTCCGTGCCCTAAAATCGTTTTTGTGATTTATTTAGCTTACGCTTTAAGGCAAATACAATGAGTTATATGTGTTATTATAAGTAGACTAGTGGGGATCCGTGGTAACCAACGGTGATAGTAAGGTGTACAATAAAGAAAACAGTACTTTGTTGGATCGATGGGGCGAGTTCTGGGAATAACTAGAATTGATGTAGGTCCCCTAGTAATTAGAGCATTAAAAGGTATATGAAGTACGTAAACGATTGTTCCATAATTTTGAAAGTTGAAAAAATACATCCTCGTGATCAAATGGCGGTAGGGTTATCACACTTGTTAACTTTGATTAGCCCAACTGTAAACAAAATATCAATGAAGCACACAGCTGTGTGCAGGGCAGTGTGTAATTACGCAAGTGTATTAGCGAGCCCGTGAACTCAAGTTAATCAGAAACAAACAAACAGATTAAACCAACCTATGATTAATTACATTACAGTATATAATATCCTAATGTAGTAGAGGCTAAAATATTAAAAAATAACGTAAGAAAGAAATTAGAGGTTTATTTCATCACACGAAAACAGGAAAACTAATAATTTCTTCTTTCTACTCCACAAATAATGACTAAGCTCTCCCAAAATAAAATAAAACAAATTGCCTCAGGGATGTTACCGTTGCCAAAAGGTTGCGGCGATTTTCGTCACCCGAGGCGTAGCTTGGGAAAGTATAATTTAAATAAAGCACTTTAGTGTTCGTAATTTTGTATTTTAACAACTAAATGTGCATATTCACGCAATTCGAAATATGTATAGACAATCTGAGAGCAATGCCTTCAGAATTGACAGAACCTTTGCGTGTACAGTTCCGTATTGTAATATAGATTATATATATATATAAAACATTACCCATTAAATAATGTAGTTAATCAAACCAACCTTTACCATTACGGCTTATTCTGTATTGTTTTTTTTATTATTTTACTTAACTTTAAGCGTATATAGAGAGAACAAAAGTAATCTCCCGTTTGAGAGAAACAAGCTCATTGGAAACGTAGTGCATCAATCCTGAAAAAACAAACAAAAAACGACTTACTTTTATACTGTTCACTACCGATGGGAACGACGTTTGCATAATATTGAGTAATTCTACGGTTTGATTTGGTTCGGTTGTTGTTAAGCACAAAGATATAGAGTAGGCTATCTGTGCTCTGCCCAACACGGGTATCAAGATCTGATTCTTAACGTCGTAAGCCAGTAGACTTGCTACTGGGAGAATGGTATCAACAATTTGATGTTTTTGCCTATTAAAACACAAGACGTAAAGAACTAATAAAAATGGAACTGATTGTCCAGGTTAGATACAGAGAGGACCCGGTATTAAACGGAAAGATTAACTACAGTATTGATCGCATTTTTGTTTGGATTTTTCTATGTAACTCATGTGTTATTACATTTAACCAACAAGAACATAGCCTCGCAAACAATTTGGTGTGTGACTCATGTGTTGTTACATTTGACCAACAAGAACATAGACTCGCAAACAATTTACTGAAATAAATAGCAAACAAAAAATATGTTTGAAAAGCTCTTCATGGGCCTCTCAGGAATTCTAGGGCTAAACAATACAAGTTAGTTTGGATAATACATGTTTATGATATACATATATATATATCCAATAACCATTAAGGTTTTATTGCTCTAACGTTCAGGCGACAAGTCAGAAAATTTTCTTTAGCCATAAACAGTGTAGATGAGAGAGTCTAGTGAATTAATTCGTACGTGAAAGAGCTAAATACGTATCGTAGCAGAAGAAAAAGGCCTAAAAGAATGGGGAAATGATTGTTTTCAAGAAGATGGTATGTATAATAAAACTGCTTAAAACACTAGCAATGGATTAATGATGGGGAAAGCAAAATCTAATAATGAAGATGAAGACGGTTGATAAAACACAAAACATTTTATTTACAAGGTTCGAACGTATCAGAATACACTCATTCCATCTTCAGTGAAATCTGAAAATCGTGTTATGAAGATGATTATTAACTAAAACTATAATAATCACTAGTTTACTTAGTTTTAAAGAGAAGTGGTAAACGGAAGGATAAAACTAAAAAGAAAGGATTATAAATATATTGCAAAACAGTTAAGTTTTAAGTGTGAAAATGTAGAACAGTTTTACATCTAAAGAGCTTTGTGGGTCGTTAAGAATCGGGCGGTCTTTAGCTATGAGTAAGCTTTCTTTGATGTAGAGTTCAAGGTCTGAAGATACTGTAGTAACGACAGAGAAATCGTCAAATGAAATATTGTGACCCCTGTTTTCAGGATGTGAACAAATAAATGAGTGGCTGGGTTTAAGTAGTGGACGGTTGGTTCTGTTAGATATTCCTAAGTGTTCACAAACTCTAGTTTTTTAAATGGCGTTTTGTTTTGCCAATGTACGTGACTACACGTGACTACAATGTCACTACACGTATATTTATACAAGAGCCATGAACATAGAAGTTTAGGTAGCTGACATTGATATTGAAATAAGTGCTTAATGCGGGGGATAGGTCTGTATTTTAGTCTGAGCTGAATTTGAGGACAGAACTTTTTTGTTAGAGAGGAGAGTGGTTTTTAATTTGTGGGAATTGTGAACCCATAAAAGGAACTGTTCAGGTTCCGCACCCGGTTCTAAATTTTCGAATTATGGGTGCAAAGGACGAAAGATTCCAATACCAATCATGTTCCTTGGAATACTACTTCCTTCAAGGAGATTTAAGCTACAGAGGTAGGGCATCACAGAATAGCCACTGAATTATTAGACTTACAGTCCACAAAAGCACATTGCATGTGTTTATCATTCATACTTGTGAAATACGAAGAAGTTTCGGAATTTTCTTTCTCGTTATCAATAAAATATGACTTACTAATAGTTGTGTTAATAGGTCAATATATGTTTATTAATAAACTATGTCTCATACGACAAGAAAATGTCAAATCCCGTACTACTTGTGTTGTAGTGATTGAGAAGTTCGGATGAACCCTCTTTCTCCTCCATATAACACTGACCTTTACTTCTGTTTATATATGGTTCTCTCAGTTCACACAACTGATACTTATAAAGCACCTGTCTGCATTTAGATTTAGTAACTCAACACCTGCATTTTACTAAACTAATGTGATATGATCATGGAATGATAAGAAAATGAATCCCATTTAACGTGGACTACTCGGTATATTGAAAAATGATTTCACAGATTGCCCTCATCCTTAGCATTTAGTGTATATGTATGTTTAGTGTAATTTAATATATTTGGATTACAAGAAGCTAATTCCACTAATTTCGTTTGGCTTTCTTTTAAATTTAAAATCCTCTTTGCTATTCATTACTTAAAACTGACGGTAAAGTGTGAATGTTCTATTCAGCGGGCCCAGTTACAAATCTATTACAAAGACCACTCACTACAAAGAGCAAAATAAACAATAAATGAACTACAGCAATCAGTATGAAACAGCGCAAACTTGGCCAGGACTAAGCTACTAAATAAATTACAGAAATCATTTCTAACTTCCAGCACTTCATTATATTGAGTCACAATTTTTTTTAACAACCACCAATAGAACCACTTTGGATATAATGATTATCATCAAGGAAAATAAAAAAAAAGAGTAAACAAAACCAGTGAATGCCAGAGTTTAGAATACCGACCTAAGCTAAAAATATATTCTAATAACAGACAGCTAGAACCCAGTCTCTCACACGATCGTGGACCTACAGAGGATGGTGTAAGTTCATGCGAGAAAGTTTGTACTCAGTTATCTACCTGTTCATAGACACAGATTTTTTTAAACACATGTGATTTCTTTCATCAACCGGCTATTAAAGGTAGTTATTCTATAGACTTGCGCTTCTTTTGACTATGTGACTACCAACAGGGGCACATTATGAACTTATAGCTTTTGCAATAGGTTACAGTATGTCTACTGTTTGCTTGTTTGTTTGTAATTAAGCACAAAGATACACAATGGGCTATCTGTGCCCTGCCCACTACGGGTATCGAAACCCGGATTCTAGGGTTGTAAGTTCTCAGTCGTACCGCTGTGCCACTGGGGGGGGGGGGGCATTTTCTACTGACACGGGTAAATGTTTGTCCAGCGTCCTGTAGTAAACAAGCAAATTTTAATCATT
>NW_013665736.1:744860-760173 GCF_000517525.1 Limulus polyphemus | reverse complement strand
TGTTAGAGAGGAGAGTGGTTTTTAATTTGTGGGAATTGTGAACCCATAAAAGGAAGTGAGATAATGAGGGGAAATCTGAGGATGGTGTACAGATTGGCTGGTGTTTGGATTTTGTTGTTTAAGATATTGCGTGTAATATCAAGTTCGTATCCGAACTCGAGGAAAATGATTCCTTACCGTTCCTAGACGTCAGGATTACCAAAGAAGGTAAACACTTTCTACCTATGTTTATCATAAAAGAACTTTTACTGCGCTCTACGCTAGTTTTAATAGTTTTATCCTCAACTTTTTCAAACGTAATCTGGTCATATCATTGTTAAACAGAATTTTTAATACTTGTTACAATTATTTTATTTTACACGAATAAATTACTCATCTACGCAAAATAATGGCTATCCGGCTGATTTTCTAACGAAGATTACACGCAATTTCTTAAACAACAAAATCCAAATACCAGCCAGTCTGTACACCATTCTCAAATTTCCCCTCATTATCTCACTTACTTTTATGAATTCACAATTTCCACAAATTAAAAAAAAAACAACTCTCCTCTCTAATAAAAAAGTTCTTTCCTCAAATTCAGCTCAGAATAAAATACAGACCTATCCCCCGCATTAGACACTTATTTCAATATCAAGGTCAGCTACCTAAACTTCTACGTTCATGGCTCTTGTAGTGACTGTAAGGTCACGTACATTGGCAAAACAAAACGCCACTTAAAAAAAAAATAGACTTTGTGAACATTTAGGAATATCTAACAGAACCGACCGTCCACTACTTAAACCCAGCCACTCATTCATTTGTTCACATTCTGAAACCACGGGTCACAATATTTCATTTGACGATTTCTCTGTCGTTACTATAGGATCTTCAGACCTTGAACTCTACATTAAAGAAAGCTTACTCATAGCTAAAGACCGTCGGACTCTTAATGACTTTTTAGATGTAAAATTGTTTTAAATTTTCACACCTAAAACTTAACTGTTTTGCAATATATTTATAATCTTTGTTTTTAGTTTTATCCTTCCGTTTACCACTTCTCTTAAAAACTAAGTAAACTAGTGATTATGATCTTATAGTTTCAGTGAATAGTCATCTTCATAACACGATTTTCAGATTTCATTGAAAATGGAATGAGTGTATTCTGATACGTTCGAACCTTGTAAATAAAATGTCTTGTGCTTTATCAACCATCTTTATCTTCATTATTAGAACTCCTTATAAATTTACTTTTCATTTTCTCTTCGGAATATTTTGCATTTTAATGTAAAAAATGGCTACTATAGTATAAATTGACAAATTACGTTGTTTTTATAGTCAGATTAATGTATACAATTCAATAGTAAAATGCTACTGGACGGTTTAATTAAGTCCATCAAACAATGTTGCTTTCTTGTGACCTTAAATCATTGTCGGATTATCAAACTCAGTGTTGTGGCAAAACACGTAAAACGTAAATTAATTAAGTGTAAACAAATCTGGTTTTATAGCACTTAGTAAAATCAGTAATGTAAAACCTTTGGTTTATTATATCTTCTTCTTCATTTTTTAGTACTGTCTCTATATATTTCAGAAAGTTGTTATTGGAATCCCATTGTTCTTTTTTTGTAGATTGTTTATTGAATGTGAACCTCCGTACATTAAAGAAATTCAGTTTAAATGTTTGTAATATAGCTCTACGGATTATTTATTATTCTACAAAAATTTAGTTTTTCGTATAGTCTAATGGTGAAAAAAAATCAAATGGAAAACAAAAACACATAATAAAAATAATCAAAAAACAGTTAACGGTGTTTTATCATGCTAAACCAAGGCATACGTGTATTCCAGAACAAAATATATTTCTCCAGTTCGTTGTGGGTTTGTAAAGGAAAAAGTTTGCGATCGAGCTGCATGTTTGAATTGCATTTTTATGATTTTACATATTCTTGAATAAACAATGATGAGGTTTAGAAGACGTAATTAATTTTTTTATCACTGGGTTTACTCGTATTAAGTTACAAAAGGACACGAGAAAAATCAGCAAAATGATAGTCTATATAAGTTTTTACACTTTTTTTGTACAGTTTGTGTGTTTGTCGTTAAGCACAAAGCTATACGATGGACTATGCGTGCTCATCATGAGTATAAAAACCCATTCCTTAGTATTATACGCCTTCATACGTACCGCTGAGCCACTGGAGGTTTGGGGAGGGGGATACATCGTATCAGAAACTTGGAAAACCTTTTACCTGTCATGGGAAAGATTTTGTAAACATAGAGGCCTTAGTTAATGCACAAAATCAACAACCATAGGAGTAAAACAAAACAAGAAGTACAAAACAAAACAAAAGAAGAAAAGTCACACATTTAAGCTGGGTTGAATTAATGGTAAACAGAAATCTCTGTGTTAAGAAAACAAGATTTAATTACAAAAATTTAAGAAAATTGAGCCTGCAAGCAAAGCAATAACAGCTACCAATGATAATAAAGCTGAAGTTGAAAGAAAACAAATCATTATTTTTAAGAATGGTAATGACACTTAAATCCCATTTGAAGATTAACGAAGTAAAGTAATTAGCAATTTGTGTTCCCTAGCGTATAAAGAGCTTTATATTTTTAGGGTATTTCTAATTTTCTTTTATTAGAAACAAATTTTAGTATACAGCTGATAAGAATGATATTAGTTAGCGCATGATGTATCCTAGCAACATAGAACTATTAGAAAAGTGCTGCTATTCAGGCAACAAAAATGGTAAGATGATATAGTAACATCATTTTCATTCTTTAATATCTATTCTGTTACATATTCAGCAGATATAATTGCAAATGAAGTGGTTAAAAAAGTGTAACAGCTGGATTATTAAGTGTGTCAGGTACATAGGCAAATATAAATTATATATTCTATGGCCAATCTTGTGAATAGATTTCATAAAATAGATAAGAACTCCAACGTTTAAAAATGCACAATAATCATTGTATAAAGTAAAATGGAAAATATACAGTTAAAAACTCTATTAAATTAAAAATATACATGTTTCGGTGGAAAACATTCCATCATCTTCAGTAGATCAGAATAAAATACAGGAAATTTCATTTTTATAAAACATTGAATGGGATAAGGTTCAAATACTTAAAGAAGTTAAGATAAACAATGAATTAAACATAAGAGAATCTCTAGAAATGTTTAAACATAAAATGATTTTTAATAGAGATCTAGGCCCGGGTGCTCCAGAAGTGAATTTTTTGAAATTCTATTCTGTAGAGGGCACTGCAAACACGTAAATTATACAAGTACGCTTGTATGAAAATGAAATTTCTTTGGTTTCGTCTGGTCTCCTGAAGATAGTGGAATGTTTTCCACCGAAAGATCAAATTTTTATTGTATATTTAGCTTTTGACTTTATACAAGAAATTATTGTCTATTTTTAAACTTCAGGGTTCTTATTTATTTTATGAAATATAAGTCACATAAGTATACGGAGTTCTTATTTATCTTATGAAATATAAGTCACATAAGTACACGGAGTTCTTACTTATTTTATGAAATATAAGTCAGATAAGGATACGGAGTTCTAATTTATTTTATGAAATATAAGTCACATAAGTATACGGGTATACTTATGTGACTTATATTTCATAAAATAAATAATAACTACGAAAAGTTGAAGAGTTGGAATATCGAAACTTTAAAATAAGAATCAGAGATTTTAAGGTCTTAAAAACAGTTGAACTGATTAAATAAAAACGATGCTCTTGTTACGTTCTTTTTTTTTGTTGATAAAATAAAAATTAATTATCTTCCTATTTTGTTTATTTGATCGAAATGTCGCTCCACAGTATCCGAATCACTAGAACAACTTACTTTGACTGTCAGCTAACAAGAAAACTAATAACAATGATATGTTTTCTGATCTGATGTTAATATTTTTAAGTTATAAGTAAAGTTAAATCAATAAAACACATGAAAATAGTTTCGTTGAAGTATATGATAAGTAAATGTTGATATTACTTAGATTTGACTCACGATGCTCTTTTTTTTAATCAAATTTAATGAACCTTAATAAAATAAACTTGAAGATACAATTTAAACAAGCCATACATTTGGTGACGTTTATAAAAAACTTATGCTTGGGATTATATTTCATTACTTTTATCAGTTTTCATTTGATGTAGAGATTTGATAACCTGGCCTTTATGTGAAAAAAAAACACTATATTAACACAAAATATTAACACAAATACTAGGAAACTATTTTCGACATTTTTATGTGTCCTCTTCAGTAATAACGATGTGTATTTTTTATGTTAATTTAACTAATATACACGGTATTGTATATTTTACTCAAGATCGAGCTAATTTTTTTGTTTACAGTATCTCAAAAAATTGTTGACAGTGTTCCAATGAACTTCCTTCGACCTGAAGAAGGATTTTAGTTTAGTTTGTTTTGAATTTCACGCAAAGCTACACGAGGGCTATCTGCGCTAGCCGTCCTTAATTTAGCAGTGTAAGACTAGAGGAAAGGCAGCTAGTCATCACCACCCACCGCCAATTCATGGGCTACTCTTTTGCAAACGAATAGTGGGATTGACCGCCACATTATAACGCCCCGACGGCTGAAAGGGGCGAGCATGTTTGGTGGGACGGGGATTCGAACCCGCGACACTCAGATTGCGAGTCGAGTGCCCTAACCACCTGGCCATGCCGGGCCCTGATGAAGGAATCAGCTTATAAAATAGAGAAGGGACATGAAAAAAGTCCAGTTCACATGTTGGATGTACCAGTTAAAACAATCACTGATAATCACTAAAAACGTGTCCAATGATTACTGAACAGCATTGGTCAATTTATGAATAAATGATTCTTATTTAAGAAGCTTTGACGTAATATTTTGGTGATGTTAAATTACATATGTTCCAAAATGTTTAATAATTTATCAAGTTTTAGTTCACTTTTCTTCTACCTGAACAATTTCAGGAACGTTTAATTACCGCTTTTGTCTTATAGTAAACTATATTTTGAAGTTCTAGCTATATAACAACACAAATGGCTAGAACATTCACGTAATTAATTTTCACATCATGAAAATTTCGTTTTCTTAGTTATGTTACGACGTGTTTTTCCTTTTCCTGATAAAATGTAATTGATCAGGTGTTACGAGAAATAACGGACGAACTTTTAGATACTTTTAGATGCCTGTTTTTAATTAACTTATCGAACTTACTAGATTTAATTTTCCACTCCATCAACATCACTCACAATGGAAAATATCTTGTGTGCTAATGGACTTTTGATATCAGTTCTTAAAGTAATAAATAGCGAATGAGTGCATTAGCTTCAGGGCATCACACGTGTGAAGTAAACAGTAACAGTAGCTACTTTTCGTCAATATTCAGAGAGTGATAAGGTATCTAATTGTAACTGATGTTTCCATTCCTAGAGGCGCCTTATATTTATTTGGGATAATTTACTGGTCAAAAGATACCTATCATTCAGGTATAGTCGTACCTAATGTTGAATTACTCAAAAAAAAAAAAAAATGGAAAGGAGCTTGCCAGCAGCTTGTTCCCCCGCAGGAGCTTTGTCCGACAATGTGAGCTGAATAACAAGATTTACTATGATTTTTATAAAGCACCCTAAGCAAAAGTGCGGAACGTGTTCATCGGTATCACGTATCGAACCTTAGACCGATCGATATACAGCCCGATAGGCTAACCAATAAGTCGCAACTAGCCCATCTTAGATAGAATATCTATATAAAGATTTTCTTGAATAAGACAAGGATTATGAAAATAAAATAACTGAAAACAGTAGAGAAATACAGGAACATGATTTATGAACAGTAACTCTCTGTGCATTTTGGAAACTATGCAGAGGCCTTTTTTTTTTTTGCTTTACCATAAAATCCGAAACGTTGAAAGTTCAAGGATCCGAAAGTAGTTGCTTTCTATGCATAAAGTTTCTCCACCTACTCCTTAAATGAAACAACAGGCGAGGACTTTGGACCATGACTTTTCATCACATATAAACAGAAAATATTAAATGCTTTCATACCCTTCATTTCACACTAGGAAACCATTCATACGAGTCGTTACAACTAATAAAGTTTCTTGAAATGCATCATGTCATAATCAATGTACTGAGCACAGATATCCATTGACTCCGGTTAGCAGACGCTGTACTGATTTGTAAATCGGTGAGAGACGAGATTCTCTAGAATACTCGATTGACACTAAGAGGCTAGAAAAATCGATGTAAATGAAAAATTGGAATATTCAATTAAGCTTCATCTCTTTGGCGATAATTAACCAAAATTATTAACAAAACTCATGAGACAGAGGTTGAGGGTTGGTGAGCTGAGGAAAAAAAAAACCACAGACGTTAGTCAAAAATTAATTTGCATGTTTGTATGTTGACAAAAGATTGTCACAACTAACTGATTTCTTTGTGAATTTTACATGCGCTTACTTATCGACAAACAACTTTATACTCATCCTCATTTAGTTTGAAAATGTTTGTGTATAGTGTGTGTGTGTGTGTGTGTTTGGGGGGGAGAATAGGAACTGCTGACAAGAAGTTCTAAAACATCTAATTTTTCTGATTGATTTCTGTCAAATTATTAGTTTTGTAAGTGTAAATCCACAAAATTAGGCAAGTTTTCATCATAAACTGTTCAATGGATATATTGAGAATTTATAATCAACGTAGAAGGGGGGGGGGGTCATGCTCCTTTTGCGTCATGGATTAGGCATCTACATAATGCCTGCGTCAGTGATGGGATTGAAGCAAGCATTTTTTTGCAGTATCTCCTGTAAGAGAGATTAATATTCATTCATATCCAATGATTTTTCTTAGTTACATTAGCATCATTTTTTAAATCTTGTACTTTCGTTATATATATAAAAACTCGGTCGATTTAGAGTGCGCCACTTCCGACCAATGGGAATTCTAGCGGTAACTTGCAAGCTACGCGCACCCAGATCACCCCTGTTATTAGAGGATGTGCGGTTTACAAGTGGCCTCTCTTGACTAGACTGGTCCAGCCTCAAGAAGCTTCGCTGTCCATACGAGCAAAGGTAGACCTGACCAGCGATTGCAAAAGTAGCCGATTTCTTCCAAACTTGGTCCTTTCTAAGGTAAGGAGACTAAGTTTTTCTGTAAATTAGGTTTCTTTCGTTACTTCTGTTGTAGTAACTATATTCCGTAACAGTATTAATTCCACAACCTAAATCACTTTGGTTATTTTTTTTTCTTTTCATCGCTGAGGATTGAGTAGACATTTTCTTGATCGTTCTAAATAACTTACGGCTCATTTATAATGTATAAAATGTAATTATTTCTGTTTTTTATTCTTTATTTTACCTAGGCTGCGATATTTACTTTATTATACTGTATTTACCGGTAACGTTATTCTATGTTTAGAAGTTTATGTATAATATTTCTGTATATTTTCTGATATACCTGACGTATTTTCATCAGGTTTATGTTTGAAATTTTTGTTAATATACATAAAATTGTTTACCTTGCCTATACCTATCAGACCTTTTCAACTGGCGAAGCAGTAACTTCGGCAATAGAGTGTGTGACATCCTATCACATTAGATGTGACGCTTATTGTTGAATTCGGTTCATAGATTCGCCTTTTCATGTGTGTTCTTTTACTCACAGATGTTCTATTTAACTTTTTTCGTTTCACACAGTTATAGTTTAATATAAAGTATCGGATGCTAATCTGATGAATAGTCCTGATAACAAAAGCCAAAACGGTTGTAAAGAGTTAATCAAATCTCAGCCATGTTTTTTAATTAACCGGTAACGACAACTCAACGTAACAACTAAGTAAGATATTACTACATTCTTTTAAAAATGGATGTAATTTTCATTCTGTGACCATTCTTAAAGTGGTTCACAATAGTAGTTATCGAGTTTCTTTGTTGTGTTTTTCAAAGAAACGCTATTATATTTGATTAAATGAAAAATATTGTATTATTTAAATATGTCATAATCTTACACATTTATTTATTTTTATATCAGTACTGCTTTTATACTCTATAGAATTAGCTTCCGCAGATATACCTATTTGAGTATGAGGGTCCAAGAGATTCTCTGTCGTTCGAAATGATCTATGAGGAATGAAACATTGAAACCATTGCTCTAAGGTCAAATGTTTCTTCATATAATTTCTTTATCTATATGTGTGTGTGTGTATATATATATATATATATACCTACATACATATATATATATTAATAGATATAGATATATATGGATAAATATATCGCAACCCACAACATACTCATTTCAATTTAAATCCCAATCAAATATCACATTCATAGCACATGAAATCTGTTCGTGCAATGAATCGTAGTACTTGTTTTAGTTTAGTTTTAGTGTAAAACTGCACAATGGGCTATCTGCAATGGATTCGATGTGGGGAGGGAACCGCAACTCTTATCGTTATAAACACTCATAATACATAACCTTTTCGACTTGTTAAATAATCTTAAGTCCGCAGTTTAATGCAATTCCATTCCATTACGCAAAATTGTATGATCTTATTTGATTATTATTCAATATATAAGGGAAAACTATTTGGAGAATTGATGGTCTGCCTTCCTCCTTTTGGGACAAGGTTAACTGTAGTTTTGATAAATATTATACTATTTAGCCTTTATGTTATCGAATTTCTTGTTATATTATTTGAATGTATAGAAGCTGTCTATAAATAAGGTTATTGCTAACTATGGTTAAACTAAAACATATTTGAGCCATCATTAAGAGAGCTAACAATATACCAGATATTATATTTCAACTGTTCAAAAATTATTTTCGAGTTAAAAACTATACAATTTATAGTTTAGAGGACCAAACTACCGAAGGTTTCATATTTTCAAAATATAAAAATGTTGATTTAATTAGATAATCAAACTTTCTAAGAAATATCTGGCATACATTTTGAATGTTGTACCTCTCTAGCTTTTGAAACCAAATAGAATAACTGTCATAGACTTGGAGCTTTATTAAACCTCCCAAGAACCACTCTGAAATACAACCGACAGTGTCTCAGTTCAGCATGGAAGTTATTTTGGTAGAAAGCTTCTCCAACCAATCTCCTATTGCTCCATGGGCAAAGGATTTTCATTATTGTAAGAACCCACTGATGTTAAACTGGGACTTGGGGAATGTTGTTGACACTCCTGGAAGTAATATTACAAAAATATTTTTATTGAATATCTTAATATAAAAATATCTATCAAATATTTCTTTACAGACTCTTATGTTGATTTGATAGGAGCTTTTTTTATAATTTCAAGGGACGTTTTACAAGCAGAATCTAGATCTTGCTAGTTACATTGAGCAATTTCAATAAATCCAAATAACAGCGTTAGGTTATTTCGTCTGATTAAATTACTTAATTATGAGAATTCGTTTCTACTTAACCAAAGACGGAAGAGCATAACCTTACAGTAGTACAAAACTCTTCTTACATCTGTGTAAAGACGTCTCAGAACCGAAATAAAAATACGACTAATACAAACTTTTTATAAAAATTTACGTAAAGTTAAATATTCAAAATATCTTACCTAGAAGTAAGCATTGTTTTTACAAATGTCCATTTCCGCGAAAAATCACTAATATATATGTTTCTAATTATAATTTAGAATTTCTCTCAATATTTTTACTTGACTCATTCTAACTTTACCTTGGCATGTAAAATATTAGTTTAGCTCAGCAACGTGCAATTACAATTTAAACCATCAGTAGAATAAGGTTTTATCGGTATAATCTAAGTGGATCACTATTGACCAATACTAGGAAAAGATGGGGTTAGGAGGAATACAGAATTACTCAGGGAAAATGACAGTTGTAAGTGTATATCAAGAAACAGAGGCAGTTGCTTGACAATTCCTCAAACGTTGCCACGGTAACGGTACTCGAAGAAGTCAAGTCTTCTTTTTTTTATTTTTCATTCTACTTCCTGGAAACTCCGATGCTTCCTTCTGTCAAGGAAAAGTCGGAAAGAAGAAGATGAAAGTTATAATGAAAGTCGACATCTCACTTTTGTTCAAAAATCTTTCCTAAGATTCCTATATACACAGCAACCAAACCTAAAGCCAGAATTGCATGGAATTGCCTTATGCGGGATTCAGTTCTTTAGTTCCATGTTATCAATAATAATGAATGTAATGTGGAAGTGACGCTGCGTTTCTCATTTTTTACTTGAACTTCTATGTTGGTGTCTGATATTCAAACTTATTATTGAACTTGGCAGTAGAGCTGTCTACGTATTTCGAATGTTATTTAAACTGCCAATCTTATGGAAGTAATTTCCATGGAATAGACTTTTTCATTTTCAGAAGAATCAGATAGGCACTTTACAAATCTACTTTATTTCTTTTTAGTGAGAAGATCTAAGATATCAGTAATTCTAGTTTCGGTTGTGATAAATCTTTTGATTGTTTGGCGTCAATCCATGAAAATAAATTACAAGAAGTATACGCTAAATGGGAAAAAGAATATATCTGGTACGAAGAAAATGCCATTACGATAAACGTTGAAGTGCACGTTTGTATATATGAGATTACACAGTTTTTCCTGATTTATATAAAACTAACCTAAGTTTCGATCACGATCACGGTTGTTGATCCCAACGTTTCGCTACTACGGTATTTTATTATTGTACGATTTTTAAATGTTTATTAATTATCGGGAACTTTCGACACCACAGTGCTCTGTTATTGCACGATATTTCAAGATTTCTTATAGTTCAGTTTAAATCAGACCCTCATAATTATGTTTAACCTCTGACACTGGTGTAATAATGAAATATTGAGATAGAAATATATTCATCATTTTCTTGATACTGGAAACACAGAGATAGTCTTTTCTCCTTATAATTTTTACCTTTATTGTAGGTAAGAATGGTATCGTGTTATATGTCCCGGCACCCTTAAAAAAATAACAAGCAAGACATTGCGGAAGACTTACAAGCGAAAAGGTCATAAGTCAACTGCTCAATGAAAATAACGCCTGTTTACATAAAAACGATAATCGAAGAAACTCAAACCACACTAACCTCATTCGACCTCAAATCTCTCAATGTAGCTTTAGTTCGTATGAATAGCAGTTAACACTTTATACGACGAACCCGTTATAAGAATATTGATGGCTAGAGCTTCAAGGTAAAAATATTCAGAAGTACAATTCACGTTTCTGCTCATATATCAACCGTGTATTTGGCTAACTACGCTTTACAGTCAAGATAATTAGTTTCATGAAATTTCATGTTTTACTATGTATTGGTAAACAGTGTAAGGGTTGGGATTTTCTTGTTTATACGATATAAACATATTAATGATGAGCAACTATAAATTGTACAACTGGCTCTGAAAATGACTAAATAATGAAATCCAGGATGTTCCGAAATAAAGAATACCATAATTTGATATTATGCTTTTATGTATCAGTATCACTGTTATCTAACCTATCATATAACCTGTATATTCAGAGCACTTAGTCTACCATAAACTAAAACATACGTAAAAAATTATTGATGTCCGTGGACCCAAAGACATTTTGGGCGTGCTTTTATAGTATTTAATATACAACGTTCGCAATTTCTGTTTATACTTTTACTACATATATATATATATATACGTAGTCTGTGCAGTATCTGTTTTAAATAACACTGTGAACAAATAAACACACAAGTGATTATTTGTATTGTATTGTAATTTATAAGTTTTTGTTCAATGACATTATGACCTCAAGTGAATTTTTGGTAATTCAGTACGAGTACTGCACTCAATTGAACTTTGAAAATTGTAGAGTGTATTGATGAATTATAACGTAAATTTGTTTGAAGATTTGGAAAGTGCATATCGATACATATATATATTGGAACGACAAAACCCACATAAATTAAATCAACTTATATTGTACATTTAAGATGTTTTCGTAACCACAACCAGCAGTTAGGTTGAGTTGTGAAACAACACAGATCATCATTTACTATGATTCACTGACAGAATATGAAACTAGATCACCGGGATTAAATTTTTCTCGTGTTTGACAGTATGTTGATTTTTTTTCTGAATACTAAATTTTATATTCATTGTCATAAAAAAAATGATTATTTTCTGTTCCATTAATAGATACGTATATTCCCAATCCTCTGGTAAGTTATTTTTACTTCTAGAACGAATTATAGGAGGAATCAAAGCATTATTCTAGAGCCTTACATTTTTTTATACACGTCATTTTCTCATTTTGTTATAATTTTTTCATAAGAAGTAGAAGAGACATGTGACTGTGTTTGATCTATTTTTAACGAGGGTTTCTCGTGTGCCTGAGACAATATCCGTCGAACACTAAAAGTTTGTCACGGATGGAAGAACCTATACCTGCAGGAAATAATTTCAGTCTTGGACAGATTGTTCACTGCTGTTCTGAGTTAAACCTAGATTTGTGCAAACAAGTTAAAATGACAAATGTCATCATTTTCTTGATATTTATCGAATCAGAACGATTTCAAAGTTTGGATGTTACAAGATCAATGTGAGTTTGTCTTCAAGTTATATATTTACTTTTCGTAACAAAATTTTAAAACAATCTTAGCAGTTAATCTCATATTCTGAATATTTTCGTCATTTATGAAAATTGATTTCGACTCGATACAGTTGTGGGCGGATTTATTTTTATGAAAATAAATTACCTAAATACAAAGGGCAAAAAAAGGAAATATCGACTAACTATTAAGGTTTATATTTCTCTTAGCTTTAAATATGTTCTCTGTAAAAATATAAGCTATAAGATTGAAATATAAACAAACGTCTAGAATGATTTAATTCTGTTTTAACTTGATGTTTTATGTCACAGTTGTAATCTCGGTGGGTTGTACGCTCCATTCACAATGAGTGGGTCGAGGCATTGAACCTGTCACCGAATATGTTCACCAATGTAGTCATGAGGCATTATTATGTGACGACCAATCCCACTGTTCTTTGATAAAGAGGAGACCAAGAGTTAGCGCTGAATAGCTGCCTTCCCCTTGGTCTATCACTTCAAAATTATGGACAGCTAGCGCAGATAATCCACGTGTAGCTTTGCGCGAAATTCAACGAAATGAGTAAATAAACACAGTTGTAAATATGTCAAAACTATGAAGTCCATGACTCATTTTAACAACCTAATGGAATTCATATTTAAAGCAATTTAAATAATCAAGATTAATAAGTTAATGATATTTCCAATCTACAGTGGCCTAGTTGCTTTAAACTTTCACTGATTGCGGTTGAATTCATAGAGCAGCTTTTTTTTTATCGCAAATATATTTGCAAAGCGTTACTAATGTTTAGCATTTCAGCCTATATTATTTAATAAATAAACGCAATGTCTGGAAATTATATAATAACAATCGTAAGCGATAATAACATAATAAAACGTGTACATATTTTGTTTTTATAGTCGCTTTGTTAGAAATTATCCTTAAATATTCTTTGGATGCAATTAAACTTTAAGAAATCTAGCTGAAGACACCTACGTATATGGCTCCTTTTTCAGTTACTATAGTTGTTTCGTCCATCAATGATATGCACAGAAGGGACTTAAGTAATACATTTATTGAATTGATAAGGCTTCAGATTGTCATGAATTAAACACACATGATTTAAAATTTCTGTGATAATCACTACTTGAAAAAACAAGAACACTTTGAAGGCTGTTGAAATCTAATCACAAACTTGTGTAATCTAGTAACTTCAGCCAGTTTATAAAGTGGAGTAACACTCTCGTGACTCCATGCTCGGGACCGAACTTTTGGCATTATCTGGGGTATTGCCACAGCTGTTCCTAATGGTGGTATGTCACTATTCTAATGTTTCTGAACAGACCTAAACACTCTTAAATCACATTTAAAAACAGGAGCTACATAAATTTAGGTTTAAGGAAATAATCTGTCAAAAAAGCGGGAAATAACTTTTCTTTACTTCTTCAACTGGCCCGGCATGGCCAGGTGGTTAGGGCACTCGACTCGCAATCTGAGGGTCGCGGGTTCGAATCCCCGTCCTACCAAACATGCTCGCCCTTTCAGCCGTGGGGGCGTTATAATGTGACGGTCAATCCCACTATTCGTTGGTAAAAGAGTAGCCCAAGAGTTGGCGGTGGGTGGTGATGACTAGCTGCCTTCCCTCTAGTCTTACACTGCTAAATTAGAGACGGCTAGCGCAGATAGCCCTCGTGTAGCTTTGCGCTAAGTTCAAAACAAACAAACAAACTTCTTCAACTTGTTGGAGTGGCAAACATCTCGTAAACAAAAGAGGACAGGCAAGAAACAAAATTCTACTAATAGATGTTGTTCTGAATTAGAGGTTGTCGATAACTATGGCACATATATTGATATGTTCTTATAAATATTTTTTGATAATTTTAATCGATAATTGCTTTCCACATTTACTAGATTAAAACTAATAACTCAAAGAGGATACGAGCATCCTGATAAGAGGAATTGTCTGGTAGTTTAACGCACTATGTTCTAAAGTTTGGAGGTTCGAGTCCTTCTACGGCTACGATTTTTTTAAACTTATTCTGAAAATAACATACCATATTAAATTGAACTGTATCTATAATAGATTAAAAGAAATTAGCATTGAACTATAGGTAATAACAAAGTATTAATAATTCGGTGACGAGGAACCCACTTTGAGACTAATAATGTACCTGATGATGACAAAACCTTGTCGAAACGTTGTACATTTGCTGTTATGTTAAACTTATATTAAAGTTTTTCTTCATTACCCATTCAAGCCGTCTCCAGCCATTATAAAGTATTAATAAATTTATCGTTTATCTTATATTGTTTTCCAATATGAAAGACAAACTGCTTAAACAGGCTAGCAAGGTATATTCAGATATTAATAAAGATAAAAATAAAGCTCACTTATTTTAGAAAAAAACGTTTTACTAAATACACAACATATATGATAAAAAATCTGACCATTATGTATGAAAAATAATATTGAAATTTACCTAATAGGACTCATCAATGGGCAAAAACTCTTAGTTTCTTTGTGGAAAACATCTAGATGTATAAACTACTGTTCCATGATGTGCAAATTTTACACCTCTCTATGATCTGTAAAGTAATAGAAATGATAGTTCTTGTCAACCCCAAAAGTGATACATGACCAAAACTTTTAAGAGTACAAAAACAGCTAAATAAGAAAAAAAGGGGCCAGCTGTATAAAGATGTAATATAAAAAAAGAGCCAAATTATATGTGCTCAGAATAGTTTACATTTATCAAAACAGCCAAGTTAGGATATATGGGCCAGCCT